>NC_090336.1:8751317-8910813 GCF_035084215.1 Heptranchias perlo | reverse complement strand
TTGTGTTTGGGTAAAGAACTGGTTATCGAAGGTGAAGACATTGTGATCCAGGATGAAGCGGATGAGTTGTAGGATGGCTTCCGGAGATTGGCTGTTGTTGGTGTTGAGTATTGATGCTGTCGCAGCGATGCCGTCATCGTGGGGGATACTGGTGTATAGTGCCGAGACGTCCATCGTGGTGAGAAGTGTTCCTGGTTCACCTGTACATCCCTCTCTGTGTGAGAGGGATGTACAGGTGTGAATCCTGTTTCCTGCTCTCTCTCTCTCTCTCTCTGTGTGAGAGGGATGTACAGGTGTGACTCCTGTCTCCTGCTCTCTCTCTCTCTCTCTCTCTGTGAGGGGGATGTACAGGTGTGACTCCTGTCTCCTGCTCTCTCTCTCTCTCTCTGTGTGAGGGGGATGTACAGGTGTGACTCCTGTCTGCTGCTCTCTCTCTCTCTCTCTCTCCGTGTGTGAGGGGGATGTACAGGTGTGACTCCTGTCTCCTGCTCTCTCTCTCTCTCTCTCTGTGTGAGAGGGATGTACAGGTGAGACTCCTGTCTCCTGCTCTCTCTCTCTCTCTCTCTCTCTGTGAGGGGGATGTAAAAGGTGAGACTCCTGTCTCCTGCTCTCTCTCTCTCTCTCTCTCTGTGTGAGAGGGATGTACAGGTGTGAATCCTGTCTCCTGCTCTCTCTCTCTCTCTCTCTCTCTGTGAGAGGGATGTACAGGTGTGACTCCTGTTTCCTGCTCTCTCTCTCTCTCTCTCTGTGAGGGGGATGTACAGGTGTGACTCCTGTCTCCTGCTCTCTCTCTCTCTCTCTCTGTGAGGGGGATGTAAAAGGTGAGACTCCTGTCTCCTGCTCTCTCTCTCTCTCTCTCTGTGTGAGAGGGATGTACAGGTGTGAATCCTGTCTCCTGCTCTCTCTCTCTCTCTCTCTCTGTGTGAGAGGGATGTACAGGTGTGACTCCTGTCTCCTGCTCTCTCTCTCTCTCTCTGTGTGATGGGGATGTACAGGTGAGATTCCTGTCTCCTGCTCTCTCTCTCTCTCTCTCTGTGAGAGGGATGTACAGGTGAGACTCCTGTCTCCTGCTCTCTCT
Source organism: Heptranchias perlo (assembly GCF_035084215.1). Classification (NCBI taxonomy): domain Eukaryota; kingdom Metazoa; phylum Chordata; class Chondrichthyes; order Hexanchiformes; family Hexanchidae; genus Heptranchias; species Heptranchias perlo. The sequence continues at coordinate 8,909,735 of NC_090336.1, read as the reverse complement.
CTCTCTCTCTCTGTGTGAGGGATGTACAGGTGAGACTCCTGTCTCCTGCTCTCTCTCTCTCTCTCTGTGAGAGGGATGTACAGGTGTGACTCCTGTCTCCTGCTCTCTCTCTCTCTCTCTCTGTGTGTGAGGGGGATGCACAGTTGAGACTCCTGTCTCCTGCTCTCTCTCTCTCTCTCTCTCTGTGAGAGGGATGTCCAGGTGTGACTCCTGTCTCCTGCTCTCTCTCTCTCTCTCTCTGTGTGAGAGGGATGTACAGGTGTGACTCCTGTTTCCTGCTCTCTCTCTCTCTCTCTCTCTCTGTGTGAGAGGGATGTACAGGTGTGACTCCTGTTTCCTGCTCTCTCTCTCTCTCTCTGTGAGAGGGATGTACAGGTGTGACTCCTGTCTCCTGCTCTCTCTCTCTCTCTCTGTGTGATGGGGATGTACAGGTGAGATTCCTGTCTCCTGCTCTCTCTCTCTCTCTCTCTGTGAGAGGGATGTACAGGTGAGGACTCCTGTCTCCTGCTCTCTCTCTCTCTCTCTCTGTGTGAGAGGGATGTACAGGTGAGACTCCTGTCTCCTGCTCTCTCTCTCTCTCTCTGTGAGAGGGGATGTACAGGTGTGACTCCTGTCTCCTGCTCTCTCTCTCTCTCTCTCTGTGTGTGAGGGGGATGCACAGTTGAGACTCCTGTCTCCTGCTCTCTCTCTCTCTCTCTCTCTGTGAGAGGGATGTCCAGGTGTGACTCCTGTCTCCTGCTCTCTCTCTCTCTCTCTCTGTGTGAGAGGGATGTACAGGTGTGACTCCTGTTTCCTGCTCTCTCTCTCTCTCTCTCTCTGTGAGAGGGATGTACAGGTGTGACTCCTGTCTCCTGCTCTCTCTCTCTCTCTCTGTGAGGGGGATGTACAGGTGTGACTCCTGTCTCCTGCTCTCTCTCTCTCTCTCTCTGTGTGAGGGGGATGTACAGGTGAGACTCCTGTCTCCTGCTCTCTCTCTCTCTCTCTCTCCGTGTGTGAGAGGGATGGACAGGTGAGACTCCTGTCTCCCGCTCTCTCTCTCTCTCTCTCTCTCTCTCTGTGTGAGAGGGATGTACAGGTGTGACTCCAGTCTCCTGCTCTCTCTCTCTCTCTCTCTCTCTCTGTGTGAGAGGGATGTACAGGTGTGACTCCTGTCTCCAGCTCTCTCTCCCTCTCAGTGTGAGAGGGATGTACAGGTGTGACTCCTGTCTCCTGCTCTCTCTCTCTCTCTCTCTCTGTGAGAGGGATGTACAGGTGTGACTCCTGTCTCCTGCTCTCTCTCTCTCTCTCTCTCTGTGTGAGGGGGATGTACAGGTGAGACTCCTGTCTCCAGCTCTCTCTCTCTCTCTCTGTGTGAGAGGGATGTACAGGTGTGACTCCTGTCTCCTGCTCTCTCTCTCTCTCTCTGTGTGAGAGGGATGTACAGGTGTGACTCCTGTTTCCTGCTCTCTCTCTCTCTCTCTCTCTGTGAGAGGGATGTACAGGTGTGACTCCTGTCTCCTGCTCTCTCTCTCTCTCTCTCTCTGTGAGGGGGATGTACAGGTGTGACTCCTGTCTCCTGCTCTCTCTCTCTCTCTCTCTGTGTGAGGGGGATGTACAGTTGAGACTCCTGTCTCCTGCTCTCTCTCTCTCTCTCTCTCTGTGTGAGGGGGATGCACAGTTGAGAATCCTGTCTCCTGCTCTCTCTCTCTCTCTCTCTCTGTGAGAGGGATGTCCTGGTGAGACTCCTGTCTCCTGCTCTCTCTCTCTCTCTCTCTGTGTGAGGGGGATGTACAGTTGAGACTCCTGTCTCCTGCTCTCTCTCTCTCTCTCTCTCTGTGTGAGGGGGATGCACAGTTGAGAATCCTGTCTCCTGCTCTCTCTCTCTCTCTCTCTCTGTGTGAGGGGGATGTACAGGTGAGACTCCTGTCTCCTTCTCTCTCTCTCTCTCTCTCTCTCTGTGAGGGGGATGTACAGGTGAGACTCCTGTCTCCTGCTCTCTCTCTCTCTCTCTCTGTGTGAGAGTGATGTACAGGTGTGACTCCTGTCTCCTGCTCTCTCTCTCTCTCTCTCTCTGTGTGAGGGGGATGTACAGGTGAGACTCCTGTCTCCTGCTCTCTCTCTCTCTCACTCTCTCTGTGAGGGGGATGTACAGGTGAGACTCCTGTTTCCTGCCAACTCTCTCCTCTCTCTCTCTCTGTGAGAGGGATGTCCAGGTCTGACTCCTGTCTCCTGCTCTCTCTCTCTCTCTCTGTGTGAGGGGGATGTACAGGTGAGACTCCTGTCTCCTGCTCTCTCTCTCTCTCTCTCTGTGAGAGGGATGTACAGGTGTGACTCCTGTCTCCTGCTCTCTCTCTCTCTCTCTGTGTGAGAGGGATGTACAGGTGTGACTCCTGTCTCCTGCTCTCTCTCTCTCTCTCTCTCTGTGTGAGGGGGCTGTACAGGTGTGACTCCTGTCTCCTGCTCTCTGTCTCTCTCTCTCTCTCTCTGTGAGAGGGATGTATAGGTGAGACTCCTGTCTCCTGCTCTCTCTCTCTCTCTCTCCGTGTGAGAGTGATGTACAGGTGTGACTCCTGTCTCCTGCTCTCTCTCTCTCTCTCTCTGTGTGAGGGGGATGTACAGGTGAGACTCCTGTCTCCTGCTCTCTGTCTCTCTCTCTCTCTCTGTGAGAGGGATGCACAGGTGAGACTCCTGTCTCCTGCTCTCTCTCTCTCTCTCTCTCTCTCTGTGAGAGGGATGTACAGGTGAGACTCCTGTCTCCTGCTCTCTCTCTCTCTCTCTCTCTCTGTGTGAGGGGATGTACAGGTGAGACGCCTGTCTCCTGCTCTCTCTCTCTCTCACTCTCTCTGTGAGGGGGATGTACAGGTGAGACTCCTGTTTCCTGCCAACTCTCTCTCTCTCTCTCTCTCTGTGAGAGGGATGTACAGGTCTGACTCCTGTCTCCTGCTCTCTCTCTCTCTCTCTGTGTGAGGGGGATGTACAGGTGAGACTCCGGTCTCCTGCTCTCTCTCTCTCTCTCTCTCTGTGAGAGGGATGTGCAGGTGAGACTCCTGTCTCCTGCTCTCTCTCTCTCTCTCTCTGTGTGAGGGGGATGTACAGGTGAGACTCCTGTCTCCTGCTCTCTGTCTCTCTCTGTGAGAGGGATGTATAGATGAGGACTCCTGTCTCCTGCTCTCTCTCTCTCTCTCTCTGTGAGAGGGATGTACAGGTGTGACTCCTGTCTCCTGCTCTCTCTCTCTCTCTCTGTGTGAGAGGATGTACAGGTGTGACTCCCTGTCTCCTGCTCTCTCTCTCTCTCTCTGTGTGAGGGGGATGTACAGGTGAGACTCCTGTCTCCTGCTCTCTGTCTCTCTCTCTCTCTCTGTGAGAGGGATGTATAGGTGAGACTCCCTGTCTCCTGCTCTCTCTCTCTCTCTCTCCGTGTGAGAGTGATGTACAGGTGTGACTCCTGTCTCCTGCTCTCTCTCTCTCTCTCTCTGTGTGAGGGGGATGTACAGGTGAGACTCCTGTCTCCCTGCTCTCTGTCTCTCTCTCTCTCTCTGTGAGAGGGATGCACAGGTGAGACTCCTGTCTCCTGCTCTCTCTCTCTCTCTCTGTGAGAGGGATGTACAGGTGAGACTCCTGCCTCCTGCTCTCCCTCTCTCTCTCTCTGTGAGAGGGATGTACAGGTGAGACTCCTGTCTCCTGCTCTCTCTCTCTCTCTCTCTCTCTGTGAGGGGATGTACAGGTGAGACTCCTGTTTCCTGCTCTCTCTCTCTCTCTCTCTCTGTGAGAGGGATGTACAGGTGTGACTCCTGTCTCCTGCTCTCTCTCTCTCTCTCTCTCTCTCTGTGTGAGTGGGAATGTACAGGTGAGACTCCTGTCTCCTGCTCTCTCTCTCTCTCTCCGTGTGAGAGTGATGTACAGGTGTGACTCCTGTCTCCTGCTCTCTCTCTCTCTCTCTCTCTGTGTGAGGGGGAATGCACAGGTGAGACTCCTGTCTCCTGCTCTCTGTCTCTCTCTCTCTCTCTGTGAGAGGGATGTATAGGTGAGACTCCTGTCTCCTGCTCTCTCTCTCTCTCTGTGAGAGGGATGTACAGGTGTGACTCCTGTCTCCTGCTCTCTCTCTCTCTCTCTCTGTGTGAGAGGGATGTACAGGTGAGACTCCTGTCTCCTGCTCTCTCTCTCTCTCTGTGTGAGAGGGATGTACAGGTGTGACTCCTGTCTCCTGCTCTCTCTCCGTGTGTGGAGAGGGATGTACAGTTGTGACTCCTGTCTCCTGCTCTCTCTCTGTGTGAGGGGGATGTACAGGTGTGACTCCTGTCTCCTGCTCTCTCTCTCTCTCTCTCTGTGAGAGAGGGATGTACAGGTGTGAACTCCTGTCTCCTGCTCTCTCTCTCTCTCTCTCTCTCCATGTGAGGGGGATGTACAGGTGTGACTCCTGTCTCCTGCTCTCTCTCTCTCTCTCTCTCTCTGTGTGAGAGGGATGTACAGGTGTGACTCCTGTCTCCGACTCTCTCTCTCTCTCTCCGAGTGAGGGGGATGTGCACTCCTCTCTCCTGATCTCTCTCTCTCTCTCTGTGAGAGGGATGTGCAGGTGTGACTCCTGTCTCCTACTCTCTCTCTATCTCTCTCTCTCTGTGTGAGAGGGATGCACAGGTGCGACTCCTGTCTCCTGCTCTCTCTCTCTCTCTCTCTGTGAGAGAGGGATGTGCAGGTGTGACTCCTGTCTCCTACTCTCTCTCTGTCTCTCTCTCTCTGTGTGAGGGGGATGTACAGGTGTGACTCCTGTCTCCTGCTCTCTCTCTCTCTCTCTCTGTGAGAGAGGGATGTGCAGGTGTGACTCCTGTCTCTTGCTCTCTCTCTCTCTCTCTCTGTGAGAGAGGGATGTGCAGGTGTGACTCCTGTCTCCTACTCTCTCTCTCTCTCTCTGTGTGAGAGGGGGATGTACAGGTGCGACTCCTGTCTCCTGCTCTCTCTCTCTCTCTCTCTGTGAGAGAGGGATGTGCAGGTGTCACTCCTGTCTCCTACTCTCTCTCTCTCTCTCTCTCTCTCCGTGTGAGAGTGATGTCCAGGTGTGACTCCTGTCTCCTGCTCTCTCTCTCTCTCTCTCTGTGTGAGGGGCTGTGTGAGGGGGATGTACAGGTGAGACTCCTGTCTCCTGCTCTCTGTCTCTCTCTCTCTCTGTGAGGGGGATGCACAGGTGAGACTCCTGTCTCCTGCTCTCTCTCCTCTCTCTCTCTCTCTGTGAGAGGGATGTACAGGTGAGATTCCTGTCTCCTGCTCTCTCTCTCTCTCTCTCTCTGAGAGGGATGTATAGGTGAGACTCCTGTCTCCTGCTCTCTCTCTCTCTCTCTCTGTGAGAGGGATGTACAGGTGTGACTCCTGTCTCCTGCTCTCTCTCTCTCCCTCTCTCTGTGTGAGCGGGATGTACAGGTGAGACTCCTGTCCTCCTGCTTCTCTCTCTCTCTCTCTCTGTGTGAGAGGGATGTACAGGTGTTATTCCTGTCTCCTGCTCTCTCTCTCTCTCTGTGTGAGAGGGATGTACAGGTGTGACTCCTGTTTCCTGCTCTCTCTCTCTCTCTCTCTCTGTGAGGGGGATGTACAGGTGTGACTCCTGTCTCCTGCTCTCTCTCTCTCTCTCTGTGTGAGGGGGATGTACAGGTGTGACTCCTGTCTGCTGCTCTCTCTCTCTCTCTCTCTCCGTGTGTGTGAGGGGGATGTACAGGTGTGACTCCTGTCTCCTGCTCTCTCTCTCTCTCTCTCTGTGTGAGAGGGATGCACAGGTGAGACTCCTGTCTCCTGCTCTCTCTCTCTCTCTCTCTCTCTCTGTGAGGGGGATGTAAAAAGGTGAGACTCCTGTCTCCTGCTCTCTCTCTCTCTCTCTCTGTGTGAGAGGGATGTACAGGTGTGAATCCTGTCTCCTGCTCTCTCTCTCTCTCTCTCTCTGTGAGAGGGATGTACAGGTGTGACTCCTGTCTCCTGCTCTCTCTCTCTCTCTCTCTGTGTGAGAGGGATGTACAGGTGTGACTCCTGTTTCCTGCTCTCTCTCTCTCTCTCTGTGAGAGGGATGTACAGGTGTGACTCCTGTCTCCTGCTCTCTCTCTCTCTCTCTGTGTGAGGGGGATGTACAGGTGAGATTCCTGTCTCCTGCTCTCTCTCTCTCTCTCTCTGTGAGAGGGATGTACAGGTGAGACTCCTGTCTCCTGCTCTCTCTCTCTCTCTCTCTGTGTGAGAGGGATGTACAGGTGAGACTCCTGTCTCCTGCTCTCTCTCTCTCTCTCTGTGAGAGGGATGTACAGGTGTGACTCCTGTCTCCTGCTCTCTCTCTCTCTCTCTCTCTGTGTGAGGGGGATGCACAGTTGAGACTCCTGTCTCCTGCTCTCTCTCTCTCTCTCTCTCTGTGAGAGGGATGTCCAGGTGTGACTCCTGTCTCCTGCTCTCTCTCTCTCTCTCTGTGTGAGAGGGATGTACAGGTGTGACTCCTGTTTCCTGCTCTCTCTCTCTCTCTCTCTCTCTCTCGCTGTGAGAGGGATGTACAGGTGTGACTCCTGTCTCCTGCTCTCTCTCTCTCTCTCTGTGAGGGGGATGTACAGGTGGTGACTCCTGTCTCCTGCTCTCCTCTCTCTCTCTCTCTGTGTGAGGGGGATGTACAGGTGAGACTCCTGTCTCCTGCTCTCTCTCTCTCTCTCTCTCCGTGTGTGAGAGGGATGGACAGGTGAGACTCCTGTCTCCCGCTCTCTCTCTCTCTCTCTCTCTCTCTGTGTGAGAGGGATGTACAGGTGTGACTCAGTCTCCTGCTCTCTCTCTCTCTCTCTCTCTCTCTGTGTGAGAGGGATGTACAGGTGTGACTCCTGTCTCCAGCTCTCTCTCCCTCTCAGTGTGAGAGGGATGTACAGGTGTGACTCCTGTCTCCTGCTCTCTCTCTCTCTCTCCTCTGTGAGAGGGATGTACAGGTGTGACTCCTGTCTCCTGCTCTCTCTCTCTCTCTCTCTCTGTGTGAGGGGATGTACAGGTGAGACTCCTGTCTCCAGCTCTCTCTCTCTCTCTCTCTGTGAGGGGGATGTACAGGTGTGACTCCTGTCTCCTGCTCTCTCTCTCTCTCTCTCTCTGTGTGAGAGGGATGTACAGGTGTGACTCCTGTTTCCTGCTCTCTCTCTCTCTGTGAGAGGGATGTACAGGTGTGACTCCTGTCTCCTGCTCTCTCTCTCTCTCTCTCTCTGTGAGGGGGATGTACAGGTGTGACTCCTGTCTCCTGCTCTCTCTCTCTCTCTCTCTCTGTGTGAGTGGGATGTACAGTTGAGACTCCTGTCTCCTGCTCTCTCTCTCTCTCTCTCTGTGTGAGGGGGATGCACAGTTGAGAATCCTGTCTCCTGCTCTCTCTCTCTCTCTCTCTCTGTGAGAGGGATGTCCTGGTGAGACTCCTGTCTCCTGCTCTCTCTCTCTCTCTCTCTGTGTGAGGGGGATGTACAGGTGAGACTCCTGTTTCCTGCTCTCTCTCTCTCTCTCTCTCTCTGTGAGAGGGAAGTACAGGTGTGACACCTGTCTCCTGCTCTCTCTCTCTCTCTCTGTGTGAGGGGGATGTACAGGTGAGACTCCTGTCTCCTTCTCTCTCTCTCTCTCTCTCTCTCTCTCTGTGAGGGGGATGTACAGGTGAGACTCCTGTCTCCTGCTCTCTCTCTCTCTCTCTCTGTGTGAGAGTGATGTACAGGTGTGACTCCTGTCTCCTGCTCTCTCTCTCTCTCTCTCTCTCTCTGTGTGAGGGGGGATGTACAGGTGAGACTCCTGTCTCCTGCTCTCTCTCTCTCTCACTCTCTCTGTGAGGGGGATGTACAGGTGAGACTCCTGTTTCCTGCCAACTCTCTCTCTCTCTCTCTCTGTGAGAGGGATGTCCAGGTCTGACTCCTGTCTCCTGCTCTCTCTCTCTCTCTCTGTGTGAGGGGGATGTACAGGTGAGACTCCTGTCTCCTGCTCTCTCTCTCTCTCTCTCTCTGTGAGAGGGATGTACAGGTGTGACTCCTGTCTCCTGCTCTCTCTCTCTCTCTCTCTGTGTGAGAGGGATGTACAGGTGTGACTCCTGTCTCCTGCTCTCTCTCTCTCTCTCTCTGTGTGAGGGGGCTGTACAGGTGAGACTCCTGTCTCCTGCTCTCTGTCTCTCTCTCTCTCTCTGTGAGAGGGATGTATAGGTGAGACTCCTGTCTCCTGCTCTCTCTCTCTCTCTCTCCGTGTGAGAGTGATGTACAGGTGTGACTCCTGTCTCCTGCTCTCTCTCTCTCTCTCTCTGTGTGAGGGGGATGTACAGGTGAGACTCCTGTCTCCTGCTCTCTGTCTCTCTCTCTCTCTCTGTGAGAGGGATGCACAGGTGAGACTCCTGTCTCCTGCTCTCTCTCTCTCTCTCTCTCTCTCTCTCTGTGAGAGGGATGCACAGGTGAGACTCCTGTCTCCTGCTCTCTCTCTCTCTCTCTCTGTGTGAGGGGGATGTACAGGTGAGACTCCTGTCTCCTGCTCTCTCTCTCTCTCACTCTCTCTGTGAGGGGGATGGACAGGTGAGACTCCTGTTTCCTGCCAACTCTCTCTCTCTCTCTCTCTGTGAGAGGGATGTACAGGTCTGACTCCTGTCTCCTGCTCTCTCTCTCTCTCTCTCTGTGTGAGGGGGGATGTACAGGTGAGACTCCGGTCTCCTGCTCTCTCTCTCTCTCTCTCTCTGTGAGAGGGATGTGCAGGTGAGACTCCTGTCTCCTGCTCTCTCTCTCTCTCTCTCTGTGTGAGGGGGATGTACAGGTGAGACTCCTGTCTCCTGCTCTCTGTCTCTCTCTGTGAGAGGGATGTATAGATGAGACTCCTGTCTCCTGCTCTCTCTCTCTCTCTCTGTGAGAGGGATGTACAGGTGTGACTCCTGTCTCCTGCTCTCTCTCTCTCTCTCTGTGTGAGAGGATGTACAGGTGTGACTCCTGTCTCCTGCTCTCTTCTCTCTCTCTCTCTGTGTGAGGGGGATGTACAGGTGAGACTCCTGTCTCCTGCTCTCTGTCTCTCTCTCTCTCTCTGTGAGAGGGATGTATAGGTGAGACTCCTGTCTCCTGCTCTCTCTCTCTCTCTCCGTGTGAGAGTGATGTACAGGTGTGACTCCTGTCTCCTGCTCTCTCTCTCTCTCTCTCTGTGTGAGGGGGGATGTACAGGTGAGACTCCTGTCTCCTGCTCTCTGTCTCTCTCTCTCTCTCTGTGAGAGGGATGCACAGGTGAGACTCCTGTCTCCTGCTCTCTCTCTCTCTCTCTGTGAGAGGGATGTACAGGTGAGACTCCTGTCTCCTGCTCTCCCTCTCTCTCTCTCTGTGAGAGGGATGTACAGGTGAGACTCCCTGTCTCCTGCTCTCTCTCTCTCTCTCTCTCTGTGAGGGGGAGTGTACAGGTGAGACTCCTGTTTCCTGCTCTCTCTCTCTCTCTCTCTCTGTGAGAGGGATGTACAGGTGTGACTCCTGTCTCCTGCTCTCTCTCTCTCTCTCTCTCTGTGTGAGGGGGATGTACAGGTGAGACTCCTGTCTCCTGCTCTCTCTCTCTCTCTCTTCCGTGTGAGAGTGATGTACAGGTGTGACTCCTGTCTCCTGCTCTCTCTCTCTCTCTCTCTCTGTGTGAGGGGGATGCACAGGTGAGACTCCTGTCTCCTGCTCTCTGTCTCTCTCTCTCTCTCTGTGAGAGGGATGTATAGGTGAGACTCCTGTCTCCTGCTCTCTCTCTCTCTCTGTGAGAGGGATGTACAGGTGTAACTCCTGTCTCCTGCTCTCTCTCTCTCTCTCTCTGTGTGAGAGGGATGTACAGGTGAGACTCCTGTCTCCTGCTCTCTCTCTCTCTCTCTCTGTGTGAGAGGGATGTACAGGTGTGACTCCTGTCTCCTGCTCTCTCTCCGTGTGTGAGAGGGATGTACAGTTGTGACTCCTGTCTCCTGCTCTCTCTCTGTGTGAGGGGGATGTACAGGTGTGACTCCTGTCTCCTGCTCTCTCTCTCTCTCTCTCTGTGAGAGAGGGATGTACAGGTGTGACTCCTGTCTCCTGCTCTCTCTCTCTCTCTCTCTCTCCATGTGAGGGGGATGTACAGGTGTGACTCCTGTCTCCTGCTCTCTCTCTCTCTCTCTCTCTCTGTGTGAGAGGGATGTACAGGTGTGACTCCTGTCTTCGACTCTCTCTCTCTCTCTCCGAGTGAGGGGGATGTGCACTCCTCTCTCCTGATCTCTCTCTCTCTCTCTGTGTGAGAGGGATGTACAGGTGCGACTCCTGTCTCCTGCTCTCTCTCTCTCTCTCTCTGTGAGAGAGGGATGTGCAGGTGTGACTCCCTGTCTCCTACTCTCTCTCTGTCTCTCTCTCTCTGTGTGAGGGGGATGTACAGGTGTGACTCCTGTCTCCTGCTCTCTCTCTCTCTCTCTCTGTGAGAGAGGGATGTGCAGGTGTGACTCCTGTCTCTTGCTCTCTCTCTCTCTCTCTCTGTGAGAGAGGGATGTGCAGGTGTGACTCCTGTCTCCTACTCTCTCTCTCTCTCTCTGTGTGAGAGAGGGATGTGCAGGTGTCACTCCTGTCTCCTACTCTCTCTCTCTCTCTCTCTCTCTCTGTGTGAGGGGGATGTACAGGTGTGACTCCTGTCTCCAACTCTCTCTCTCTCTCTCTCTCTCTGTGTGAGGGGGATGTACAGGTGTGACTCCTGTCTCCTGCTCTCTCTCTCTCTCTCTGTGTGAGGGGGATGTACCGGTGAGACTCCTGTCTCCTGCTCTCTCTCTCTCTCTCTGTGTGAGGGGGATGTACAGGTGAGACTCCTGTCTACTGCTCTCTCTCTCTCTCTCTCTCTCTGTGTGAGGGGGATGTACAGGTGTGACACCTGTCTCCTGCTCTCTCTCTCTCTCTCTCTCTGTGTGAGGGGGATGTACAGGTGTGACTCCTGTCTCCTGCTCTCTCTCTCTCCGTGTGTGAGAGGGATGTACAGGTGAGACTCCTGTCTCCTGCTCTCTCTCTCTCTGTGAGAGAGGGATGCACAGGTGAGACTCCTGTCTCCTGCTCTCTCTCTCTCTCTCTCTGTGTGAGGGGGATGTACAGGTTTGACTCCTGTTTCCTGCTCTCTCTCTCTCTCTCTCTGTGTGCGGGGGATGTACAGGTGTGACTCCTGTCTCCTGCTCTCTCTCACTCTCTCTCTCTGTGTGAGGGGGATGTACAGGTGAGACTCCTGTCTCCTGCTCTCTCTCTCTCTCTCTCTCTGTGTGAGGGGGATGTACAGGTGAGACTCCTGTCTCCTGCTCTCTCTCTCTCTCTCTCTCTCTGTGAGGGGGATGTACAGGTGAGACTCCTGTTTCCTGCTCTCTCTCTCTCTCTCTCTCTCTGTGAGAGGGATGTACAGGTGTGACTCCTGTCTCCTGCTCTCTCTCTCTCTCTCTGTGTGAGGGGGATGTGCAGGTGAGACTCCTGTCTCCTGCTCTCTCTCTCTCTCTCTCTCTCTGTGAGGGGGATGTACAGGTGAGACTCCTGTTTCCTGCTCTCTCTCTCTCTCTCTCTCTCTCTCTGTGAGAGGGATGTACAGGTGTGACTCCTGTCTCCTGCTCTCTCTCTCTCTCTCTGTGTGAGGGGGATGTACAGGTGAGACTCCTGTCTCCTGCTCTCTCTCTCTCTCTCCGTGTGAGAGTGATGTACAGGTGTGACTCCTGTCTCCTGCTCTCTCTCTCTCTCGCTCTCTCTGTGTGAGGGGGATGTACAGGTGAGACTCCTGTCTCCTGCTCTCTCTCTCTCTCTCTCTCTGTGAGGGGGATGTACAGGTGAGACTCCTGTTTCCTGCTCTCTCTCTCTCTCTCTCTCTGTGAGGGGGATGTACAGGTGAGACTCCTGTCTCCTGCTCTCTCTCTCTCTCTCCGTGTGAGAGTGATGTCCAGGTGTGACTCCTGTCTCCTGCTCTCTCTCTCTCTCTCTCTGTGTGAGGGGCTGTGTGAGGGGGATGTACAGGTGAGACTCCTGTCTCCTGCTCTCTGTCTCTCTCTCTCTCTGTGAGGGGGATGCACAGGTGAGACTCCTGTCTCCTGCTCTCTCTCTCTCTCTCTCTCTCTGTGAGAGGGATGTACATGTGAGATTCCTGTCTCCTGCTCTCTCTCTCTCTCTCTCTCTGAGAGGGATGTACAGGTGTGACTCCTGTCTCCTGCTCTCTCTCTCTCCCTCTCTCTGTGTGAGAGGGATGTACAGGTGAGACTCCTGTCTCCTGCTTCTCTCTCTCTCTCTCTCTGTGTGAGAGGGATGTACAGGTGTTATTCCTGTCTCCTGCTCTCTCTCTCTCCGTGTGTGAGAGGGATGTACAGGTGTGACTCCTGTCTCCTGCTCTCTCTCTCTGTGTGAGGGGGATGTACATTTGTGACTCCTGTCTCCTGCTCTCTCTCTCTCTCTGTGAGAGAGGGATGTACAGGTGTGACTCCTGTCTCCTGCTCTCTCTCTTTCTCTCTCTCTCTCCGTGTGAGGGGGATGTACAGGTGTGACTCCTGTCTCCTGCTCTCTCTCTCTCTCTCTCTCTGTGAGGGGATGTACAGGTGTGACTCCTGTCTCCTGCTCTCTCTCTCTCTCTCTCTCTGTGTGAGGGGGATGTACAGGTGAGACTCCTGTCTCCTGCTCTCTCTCTCTCTCTCTCTCCGTGTGTGAGGGGGATGTACAGGTGAGACTCCTGTCTCCTGCTCTCTCTCTCTCTCTCTGTGAGAGGGATGTACAGGTGTGAATCCTGTTTCCTGCTCTCTCTCTCTCTCTCTCTCTCTGTGTGAGAGGGATGTACAGGTGTGACTCCTGTTTCCTGCTCTCTCTCTCTCTCTCTCTGTGAGAGGGATGTACAGGTGTGACTCCTGTCTCCTGCTCTCTCTCTCTCTCTCTGTGAGGGGGATGTACAGGTGTGACTCCTGTCTCCTGCTCTCTCTCACTCTCTCTGTGTGAGGGGGATGTACAGGTGAGACTCCTGTCTCCTACTCTCTCTCTCTCTCTCTGTGTGTGAGAGGGATGTACAGGTGTGACTCCTGTCTCCTGCTCTCTCTCTCTCTCTCTCTCTGTGTGAGAGGGATGTACAGGTGTGACTCCTGTCTCCTGCTCTCTCTCTCTCTCTCTCTGTGAGAGGGATGTACAGGTGAGACTCCTGTCTCCTGCTCTCTGTCTCTCTTTCTCTGTGTGAGAGTGATGGACAGGTGTGACTCCTGACTCCTGCTCTCTCTCTCTCTCTCTCCGTGTGAGAGTGATGTGCAGGTGTGACTCCTGTCTCCTGCTCTCTCTCTCTCTCTCTGTGTGAGGGGGATGTACAGGTGAGACTCCTGTCTCCAGCTCTCTCTCTCTCTCTCTCTCTGTGAGGGGGATGTACAGGTGTGACTCCTGTCTCCTGCTCTCTGTCTCTCTTTCTCTGTGTGAGAGTGATGGACAGGTGTGACTCCTGACTCCTGCTCTCTCTCTCTCTCTCTCCGTGTGAGAGTGATGTGCAGGTGTGACTCCTGTCTCCTGCTCTCTCTCTCTCTCTGTGTGAGGGGGATGTACAGGTGAGACTCCTGTCTCCAGCTCTCTCTCTCTCTCTCTCTGTGAGGGGGATGTACAGTTGAGACTCCTGTCTCCTGCTCTCTCTCTCTCTCTCTCTCCGTGTGTGAGGGGGATGTACAGTTGAGACTCCTGTCTCCTGCTCTCTCTCTCTCTCTCTCTCCGTGTGTGAGGGGGATGTACAGGTGAGACTCCTGTCTCCTGCTCTCTCTCTCTCTCTCTCCGTGTGAGAGGGATGTACAGGTGTGACTCCCGTCTCCTGCTCTCTCTCTCTCTCTCTCTCTGTGAGAGGGATGTACAGGTGTGAATCCTGTTTCCTGCTCTCTCTCTCTCTCTCTGTGTGAGAGGGATGTACAGGTGTGACTCCTGTTTCCTGCTCTCTCTCTCTGTGAGAGGGATGTACAGGTGTGACTCCCGTCTCCTGCTCTTTCTCTCTCTCTCTCTGTGAGGGGGATGTACAGGTGTGACTCCTGTCTCATGCTCTCTCTCTCTCTCTCTGTGTGAGGGGGATGTACAGGTGTTACTCCTGTCTCCTGCTCTCTCTCTCTCTCTCTCTCCGTGTGTGAGGGGGATGTACAGGTGTGACTCCTGTCTCCTGCTCTCTCTCTCTCTCTCTCTCTGTGTGAGAGGGATGTACAGGTGAGACTCCTGTCTCCTGCTCTCTCTCTCTCTCTCTCTCTGTGAGGGGGATGTACAGGTGAGACTCCTGTCTCCTGCTCTCTCTCTCTCTCTCTCTGTGTGAGAGGAAGTACAGGTGTGAATCCTGTCTCCTGCTCTCTCTCTCTCTCTCTCTCTGTGAGAGGGATGTACAGGTGTGAATCCTGTCTCCTGCTCTCTCTCTCTCTCTCTCTCTGTGAGAGGGATGTACAGGTGAGACTCCTGTCTCCTGCTCTCTCTCTCTCTCTCTCTGTGTGAGGGGGATGTACAGGTGTGACTCCTGTCTCCTGCTCTCTCTCTCTCTCTCTCTGTGAGAGGGATGTACAGGTGAGACTCCTGTCTCCTGCTCTCTGTCTCTCTTTCTCTGTGTGAGAGTGATGGACAGGTGTGACTCCTGACTCCTGCTCTCTCTCTCTCTCTCTCCGTGTGAGAGTGATGTGCAGGTGTGACTCCTGTCTCCTGCTCTCTCTCTCTCTCTCTGTGTGAGGGGGATGTACAGGTGAGACTCCTGTCTCCAGCTCTCTCTCTCTCTCTCTCTGTGAGGGGGATGTACAGGTGTGACTCCTGTCTCCTGCTCTCTGTCTCTCTTTCTCTGTGTGAGAGTGATGGACAGGTGTGACTCCTGACTCCTGCTCTCTCTCTCTCTCTCTCCGTGTGAGAGTGATGTGCAGGTGTGACTCCTGTCTCCTGCTCTCTCTCTCTCTCTCTGTGTGAGGGGGATGTACAGGTGAGACTCCTGTCTCCAGCTCTCTCTCTCTCTCTCTCTGTGAGGGGGATGTACAGTTGAGACTCCTGTCTCCTGCTCTCTCTCTCTCTCTCTCTCCGTGTGTGAGGGGGATGTACAGTTGAGACTCCTGTCTCCTGCTCTCTCTCTCTCTCTCTCTCCGTGTGTGAGGGGGATGTACAGGTGAGACTCCTGTCTCCTGCTCTCTCTCTCTCTCTCTCTCCGTGTGAGAGGGATGTACAGGTGTGACTCCCGTCTCCTGCTCTCTCTCTCTCTCTCTCTCTGTGAGAGGGATGTACAGGTGTGAATCCTGTTTCCTGCTCTCTCTCTCTCTCTCTGTGTACTCTGTGTGAGAGGGATGTACAGGTGTGACTCCTGTTTCCTGCTCTCTCTCTCTGTGAGAGGGATGTACAGGTGTGACTCCCGTCTCCTGCTCTTTCTCTCTCTCTCTCTGTGAGGGGGATGTACAGGTGTGACTCCTGTCTCATGCTCTCTCTCTCTCTCTCTGTGTGAGGGGGATGTACAGGTGTTACTCCTGTCTCCTGCTCTCTCTCTCTCTCTCTCTCCGTGTGTGAGGGGGATGTACAGGTGTGACTCCTGTCTCCTGCTCTCTCTCTCTCTCTCTCTCTGTGTGAGAGGGATGTACAGGTGAGACTCCTGTCTCCTGCTCTCTCTCTCTCTCTCTCTCTGTGAGGGGGATGTACAGGTGAGACTCCTGTCTCCTGCTCTCTCTCTCTCTCTCTCTGTGTGAGAGGGAAGTACAGGTGTGAATCCTGTCTCCTGCTCTCTCTCTCTCTCTCTCTGTGAGAGGGATGTACAGGTGTGAATCCTGTCTCCTGCTCTCTCTCTCTCTCTCTCTCTGTGAGAGGGATGTACAGGTGAGACTCCTGTCTCCTGCTCTCTCTCTCTCTCTCTCTCTGTGTGAGGGGGATGTACAGGTGTGACTCCTGTCTCCTCCTCTCTCTCTCTCTCTCTCTCTCTGTGTGAGAGGGATGTACAGGTGTGACTCCTGTTTCCTGCTCTCTCTCTCTCTCTCTCTGTGAGAGGGATGTACAGGTGTGACTCCTGTCTCCTGCTCTCTCTCTCTCTCTCTCTGTGAGGGGGATGTACAGGTGTGACTCCTGTCTCCTGCTCTCTCTCTCTCCCTCTCTCTCTCTGTGTGAGGGGGATGCACAGTTGAGACTCCTGTCTCCTGCTCTCTCTCTCTCTCTCTCTCCGTGTGTGAGGGGGATGTACAGGTGAGACTCCTGTCTCCTGCTCTCTCTCTCTCTCTCTCTGTGTGAGAGGGATGTACAGGTGTGAATCCTGTTTCCTGCTCTCTCTCTCTCTCTCTCTGTGCGAGAGAGATGTACAGGTGTGACTCCTGTTTCCTGCTCTCTCTCTCTCTCTCTCTGTGAGAGGGATGTACAGGTGTGACTCCTGTCTCCTGCTCTCTCTCTCTCTCTCTCTGTGAGGGGGATGTACAGGTGTGACTCCTGTCTCCTGCTCTCTCTCTCTCTCTCTGTGTGAGGGGGATGTACAGGTGAGACTCCTGTCTCCTGCTCTCTCTCTCTCTCTCTCTCTGTGAGAGGGATGTACAGGTGAGACTCCTGTCTCCTGCTCTCTCTCTCTCTCTCACTGTGAGGGGGATGTACAGGTGTGACTCCTGTCTCCTGCTCTCTCTCTCTCTCTCTGTGTGTGAGGGATGTACAGGTGTGACTCCTGTCTCCTGCTCTCTCTCTCTCTCTCTCTCTGTGAGAGGGATGCACAGGTGAGACTCCTGTCTCCTGCTCTCTGTCTCTCTCTCTCTGTGTGAGAGGGATGTACAGGTGTGACTCCTGTCTCCTGCTCTCTCTCTCTCTCTCTGTGTGAGGGGGATGTACAGGTGAGACTCCTGTCTCCAGCTCTCTCTCTCTCTCTCTCTCTGTGAGGGGGATGTACAGTTGTGACTCCTGTCTCATGCTCTCTCTCTCTCCGTGTGTGAGGGGGATGTACAGGTGTGACTCCTGTCTCCTGCTCTCTCTCTCTCCGTGTGTGAGAGGGATGTACAGGTGAGACTCCTGTCTCCTGCTCTCTCTCTCTCTGTGAGAGAGGGATGCACAGGTGAGACTCCTGTCTCCTGCTCTCTCTCTCTCTCTCTGTGTGCGGGGGATGTACAGGTGTGACTCCTGTCTCCTGCTCTCTCTCTCTCTCTCTCTCTCTGTGTGAGGGGGATGTACTGCTGAGACTCCTGCCTCCTGCTCTCTCTCCCTCTCTCTCTCTGTGTGAGAGGGATGTACAGGTGTGACTCCTGTCTCCTGCTCTCCCTCTCTCTTTCTCTCTCTGTGAGGGGGATGTACACGTGTGACTCCTGTCTCCTGCTCTCTCTCTCTCTCTCTCTCTGTGAGAGGGATGTACAGGTGAGATTCCTGTCTCCTGCTCTCTCTCTCTCTCTCTCTCTGTGAGAGGGATGTACAGGTGTGACTCCTGTCTCCTGCTCTCTCTCTCTCTCTTTGAGAGGGATGTACAGGTGAGACTCCTGTCTCCTGCTCTCTCTCTCTCTCTCTCTGTGAGAGGGATGTACAGGTGAGACTCCTGTCTCCTGCTCTCTCTCTCTCTCTGTGAGAGGGATGTACTGGTGAGTCTCCTGTCTCCTGCTCTCTCTCTCTCTCTCTCTCTGTGTGAGGGGGATGTACAGGTGAGACTCCTGTCTCCTGCTCTCTCTCTCTCTCTCTCTGTGAGGGGGATGTACAGGTGAGACTCCTGTTTCCTGCTCTCTCTCTCTCTCTCTCTGTGAGAGGGATGTACAGGTGAGACTCCTGTCTCCTGCTCTCTCTCTCTCTCTCTCCGTGTGAGAGTGATGTACAGGTGTGACTCCTGTCTCCTGCTCTCTCTCTCTCTCTCTCTCTGTGAAGGGGATGTACAGGTGAGACTCCTGTCTCCTGCTCTCTCTCTCTCTCTCTCTCTCTGTGAGGGGGATGTACACGTGAGACTCCTGTTTCCTGCTCTCTCTCTCTCTCTCTCTCTCTGTGAGAGGGATGTACAGGTGTGACTCCTGTCTCCTGCTCTCTCTCTCTCTCTCTGTGTGAGGGGGATGTACAGGTGTGACTCCTGTCTCCTGCTCTCTCTCTCTCTCTCTCTGTGAGGGGGATGGACAGGTGAGACTCCTGTCTCCTGCTCTCGCTCTCTCTCTCTCTCTGTGAGAGGGATGTACAGGTGAGATTCCTGTCTCCTGCTCTCTCTCTCTCTATCTCTCTGTGAGAGGGATGTATAGGTGAGACTCCTGTCTCCTGCTCTCTCTCTCTCTCTCTCTGTGAGAGGGATGTACAGGTGTGACTCCTGTCTCCTGCTCTCTGTCTCTCTCTCTGTGTGAGAGGGATGTACAGGTGTGACTCCTGTCTCCTGCTCTCTCTCTCTCCGTGTGTGAGAGGGATGTACAGGTGTGACTCCTGTCTCCTGCTCTCTCTCTCTGTGTGAGGGGGATGTACAGGTGTGACTCCTGTCTCCTGCTCTCTCTCTCTGTGTGAGGGGGATGTACAGGTGTGACTCCTGTCTCCTGCTCTCTCTCTCTCTCTCTCCGTGTGAGGGGGATGGACAGGTGTGACTCCTGTCTCCTGCTCTCTCTCTCTCTCTCTCTCTCTGTGAGAGGGATGTACAGGTGTGACTCCTGTCTCCGACTCTCTCTCTCTCTCTCCGAGTGAGGGGGATGTGCACTCCTGTCTCCTGCTCTCTCTCTGTAAGAGGGATGTGCAGGTGTGACTCCTGTCTCCTACTCTCTCTCTCTCTCTCTGTGTGAGAGGGATGTACAGGTGAGACTCCTGTCTCCTGTTCTCTCTCTCTCTCTCTGTGTGAGAGGGGGATGTCCAGGTGCGACTCCTGTCTCCTGCTCGCTCTCTCTCTCTCTCTCTCTCTCTCTCTGTGTGAGGGGGATGTACAGGTGAGACTCCTGTCTCCTGCTCTCTCTCTCTCTCCGTGTGAGAGTGATGTACAGGTGTGACTCCTGTCTCCTGCTCTCTCCCTCTCTCTCTCTCTCTCTCTCTCTCTGTGTGAGTGGGATGTACAGGTGAGACTCCTGTCTCCTGCTCTCTCTCTCTCTCTCTCTCTGTGAGGGGGATGTACAGGTGAGACTACTGTTTCCTGCTCTCTCTCTCTCTCTGTGAGAGGGATGTACAGGTGTGACTCCTGTCTCCTGCTCTCTCTCTCTCTCTCTGTGTGAGGGGGATGTACAGGTGTGACTCCTGTCTCCTGCTCTCTCTCTCTCTCTCTCTCTGTGTGAGGGGGATGTACAGGTGAGACTCCTGTCTCCTGCTCTCTGTCTCTCTCTCTCTCTCTGTGAGGGGGATGTACAGGTGAGACTCCTTTCTCCTGCTCTCTCTCTCTGTGAGGGGGATGTACAGGTGAGATTCCTGTCTCCTGCTCTCTCTCTCTCTCTCTCTCTGTGAGGGGGATGTACAGGTGTGACTCCTGTCTCCTGCTCTCTCTCTCTCTCTCTGTGTGAGAGGGATGTACAGGTGTGACTCCTGTCTCCTGCTCTCTCTCTCTCCGTGTGTGAGAGGGATGTACAGGTGTGACTCCTGTCTCCTGCTCTCTCTCTCTGTGTGAGGGGGATATACAGGTGTGACTCCTGTCTCCTGCTCTCTCTCTCTGTGTGAGGGGGATGTACAGGTGTGACTCCTGTCTCCTGCTCTATCTCTCTCTCTCTCTCCGTGTGTGAGAGGGATGTACAGGTGTGACTCCTGTCTCCTGCTCTCTCTCTCTCTCTCTCTCTCCGTGTGAGGGGGATGGACAGGTGTGACTCCTGTCTCCTGCTCTCTCTCTCTCTCTCTCTCTGTGTGAGAGGGATGTACAGGTGTGACTCCTGTCTCCGACTCTCTCTCTCTCTCTCCGAGTGAGGGGGATGTGCACTCCTGTCTCCTGCTCTCTCTCTCTGTGAGAGGGATGTGCAGGTGTGACTCCTGTCTCCTACTCTCTCTCTCTCACTCTGTGTGAGAGGGATGTACAGGTGAGACTCCTGTCTCCTGCTCTCTCTCTCTCTCTCTGTGTGAGAGGGGGATGTACAGGTGCGACTCCTGTCTCCTGCTCGCTCTCTCTCTCTCTCTCTCTCTCTCTCTGTGTGAGGGGGATGTACAGGTGAGACTCCTGTCTCCTGCTCTCTCTCTCTCTCCGTGTGAGAGTGATGTACAGGTGTGACTCCTGTCTCCTGCTCTCTCTCTCTCTCTCTCTCTCTGTGTGAGTGGGATGTACAGGTGAGACTCCTGTCTCCTGCTCTCTCTCTCTCTCTCTCTCTGTGAGGGGGATGTACAGGTGAGACTCCTGTTTCCTGCTCTCTCTCTCTCTCTCTCTCTGTGAGTGGGATGTACAGGTGTGACTCCTGTCTCCTGCTCTCTCTCTCTCTCTCTCTCTGTGTGAGGGGGATGTACAGGTGTGACTCCTGTCTCCTGCTCTCTCTCTCTCTCTCTGTGTGAGGGGGATGTACAGGTGAGACTCCTGTCTCCTGCTCTCTGTCTCTCTCTCTCTCTCTGTGAGGGGGATGTACAGGTGAGACTCCTGTCTCCTGCTCTCTCTCTCTGTGAGGGGGATGTACAGGTGAGATTCCTGTCTCCTGCTCTCTCTCTCTCTATCTCTCTGTGAGAGGGATGTACAGGTGTGACTCCTGTCTCCTGCTCTCTCTCTCTCTCTCTGTGTGAGAGGGATGTACAGGTGTGACTCCTGTCTCCTGCTCTCTCTCTCTCTCCGTGTGTGAGAGGGATGTACAGGTGTGACTCCTGTCTCCTGCTCTCCCTCTCTCTCTCTGTGAGAGAGGGATGTACAGGTGTGACTCCTGTCTCCTGCTCTCTCTCTCTCTCTCTCCGTGTGAGGGGGATGTGCAGGTGTGACTCCTGTCTCCTGCTCTCTCTCTCTCTCTCTGTGAGAGAGGGATGTACAGGTGTGACTCCTGTCTCCAGCTCTCTCTCTCTCTCTCTCTCCGTGTGAGGGGGATGTGCAGGTGTGACTCCTGTCTCCTGCTCTCTCTCTCTCTCTCTCTCTCTGTGTGAGGGGGATGTACTGCTGAGACTCCTGCCTCCTGCTCTCTCTCCCTCTCTCTCTCTGTGTGAGAGGGATGTACAGGTGTGACTCCTGTCTCCTGCTCTCCCTCTCTCTTTCTCTCTCTGTGAGGGGGATGTACACGTGTGACTCCTGTCTCCTGCTCTCTCTCTCTCTCTCTCTGTGAGAGGGATGTACAGGTGAGATTCCTGTCTCCTGCTCTCTCTCTCTCTCTCTCTCTGTGAGAGGGATGTACAGGTGTGACTCCTGTCTCCTGCTCTCTCTCTCTCTCTTTGAGAGGGATGTACAGGTGAGACTCCTGTCTCCTGCTCTCTCTCTCTCTCTCTCTGTGAGAGGGATGTACAGGTGAGACTCCTGTCTCCTGCTCTCTCTCTCTCTCTGTGAGAGGGATGTACTGGTGAGTCTCCTGTCTCCTGCTCTCTCTCTCTCTCTCCTCTCTGTGTGAGGGGGATGTACAGGTGAGACTCCTGTCTCCTGCTCTCATCTCTCTCTCTGTGAGGGGGATGTACAGGTGAGACTCCTGTTTCCTGCTCTCTCTCTCTCTCTCTCTGTGAGAGGGATGTACAGGTGAGACTCCTGTCTCCTGCTCTCTCTCTCTCTCTCTCCGTGTGAGAGTGATGTACAGGTGTGACTCCTGTCTCCTGCTCTCTCTCTCTCTCTCTCTCTGTGAAGGGGATGTACAGGTGAGACTCCTGTCTCCTGCTCTCTCTCTCTCTCTCTCTCTCTGTGAGGGGGATGTACACGTGAGACTCCTGTTTCCTGCTCTCTCTCTCTCTCTCTCTCTCTGTGAGAGGGATGTACAGGTGTGACTCCTGTCTCCTGCTCTCTCTCTCTCTCTCTGTGTGAGGGGGATGTACAGGTGTGACTCCTGTCTCCTGCTCTCTCTCTCTCTCTCTCTGTGAGGGGGATGGACAGGTGAGACTCCTGTCTCCTGCTCTCGCTCTCTCTCTCTCTCTGTGAGAGGGATGTACAGGTGAGATTCCTGTCTCCTGCTCTCTCTCTCTCTATCTCTCTGTGAGAGGGATGTATAGGTGAGACTCCTGTCTCCTGCTCTCTCTCTCTCTCTCTCTGTGAGAGGGATGTACAGGTGTGACTCCTGTCTCCTGCTCTCTGTCTCTCTCTCTGTGTGAGAGGGATGTACAGGTGTGACTCCTGTCTCCTGCTCTCTCTCTCTCCGTGTGTGAGAGGGATGTACAGGTGTGACTCCTGTCTCCTGCTCTCTCTCTCTGTGTGAGGGGGATGTACAGGTGTGACTCCTGTCTCCTGCTCTCTCTCTCTGTGTGAGGGGGATGTACAGGTGTGACTCCTGTCTCCTGCTCTCTCTCTCTCTCTCTCCGTGTGAGGGGGATGGACAGGTGTGACTCCTGTCTCCTGCTCTCTCTCTCTCTCTCTCTCTCTGTGAGAGGGATGTACAGGTGTGACTCCTGTCTCCGACTCTCTCTCTCTCTCTCCGAGTGAGGGGGATGTGCACTCCTGTCTCCTGCTCTCTCTCTGTAAGAGGGATGTGCAGGTGTGACTCCTGTCTCCTACTCTCTCTCTCTCTCTCTGTGTGAGAGGGATGTACAGGTGAGACTCCTGTCTCCTGTTCTCTCTCTCTCTCTCTGTGTGAGAGGGGGATGTCCAGGTGCGACTCCTGTCTCCTGCTCGCTCTCTCTCTCTCTCTCTCTCTCTCTCTGTGTGAGGGGGATGTACAGGTGAGACTCCTGTCTCCTGCTCTCTCTCTCTCTCCGTGTGAGAGTGATGTACAGGTGTGACTCCTGTCTCCTGCTCTCTCCCTCTCTCTCTCTCTCTCTCTCTCTCTGTGTGAGTGGGATGTACAGGTGAGACTCCTGTCTCCTGCTCTCTCTCTCTCTCTCTCTCTGTGAGGGGGATGTACAGGTGAGACTACTGTTTCCTGCTCTCTCTCTCTCTCTGTGAGAGGGATGTACAGGTGTGACTCCTGTCTCCTGCTCTCTCTCTCTCTCTCTCTGTGTGAGGGGGATGTACAGGTGTGACTCCTGTCTCCTGCTCTCTCTCTCTCTCTCTCTCTGTGTGAGGGGGATGTACAGGTGAGACTCCTGTCTCCTGCTCTCTGTCTCTCTCTCTCTCTCTGTGAGGGGGATGTACAGGTGAGACTCCTTTCTCCTGCTCTCTCTCTCTGTGAGGGGGATGTACAGGTGAGATTCCTGTCTCCTGCTCTCTCTCTCTCTCTCTCTCTGTGAGGGGGATGTACAGGTGTGACTCCTGTCTCCTGCTCTCTCTCTCTCTCTCTGTGTGAGAGGGATGTACAGGTGTGACTCCTGTCTCCTGCTCTCTCTCTCTCCGTGTGTGAGAGGGATGTACAGGTGTGACTCCTGTCTCCTGCTCTCTCTCTCTGTGTGAGGGGGATATACAGGTGTGACTCCTGTCTCCTGCTCTCTCTCTCTGTGTGAGGGGGATGTACAGGTGTGACTCCTGTCTCCTGCTCTATCTCTCTCTCTCTCTCCGTGTGTGAGAGGGATGTACAGGTGTGACTCCTGTCTCCTGCTCTCTCTCTCTCTCTCTCTCTCCGTGTGAGGGGGATGGACAGGTGTGACTCCTGTCTCCTGCTCTCTCTCTCTCTCTCTCTCTGTGTGAGAGGGATGTACAGGTGTGACTCCTGTCTCCGACTCTCTCTCTCTCTCTCCGAGTGAGGGGGATGTGCACTCCTGTCTCCTGCTCTCTCTCTCTGTGAGAGGGATGTGCAGGTGTGACTCCTGTCTCCTACTCTCTCTCTCTCACTCTGTGTGAGAGGGATGTACAGGTGAGACTCCTGTCTCCTGCTCTCTCTCTCTCTCTCTGTGTGAGAGGGGGATGTACAGGTGCGACTCCTGTCTCCTGCTCGCTCTCTCTCTCTCTCTCTCTCTCTCTCTGTGTGAGGGGGATGTACAGGTGAGACTCCTGTCTCCTGCTCTCTCTCTCTCTCCGTGTGAGAGTGATGTACAGGTGTGACTCCTGTCTCCTGCTCTCTCTCTCTCTCTCTCTCTCTCTGTGTGAGTGGGATGTACAGGTGAGACTCCTGTCTCCTGCTCTCTCTCTCTCTCTCTCTCTGTGAGGGGGATGTACAGGTGAGACTCCTGTTTCCTGCTCTCTCTCTCTCTCTCTCTCTGTGAGTGGGATGTACAGGTGTGACTCCTGTCTCCTGCTCTCTCTCTCTCTCTCTCTCTGTGTGAGGGGGATGTACAGGTGTGACTCCTGTCTCCTGCTCTCTCTCTCTCTCTCTGTGTGAGGGGGATGTACAGGTGAGACTCCTGTCTCCTGCTCTCTGTCTCTCTCTCTCTCTCTGTGAGGGGGATGTACAGGTGAGACTCCTGTCTCCTGCTCTCTCTCTCTGTGAGGGGGATGTACAGGTGAGATTCCTGTCTCCTGCTCTCTCTCTCTCTATCTCTCTGTGAGAGGGATGTACAGGTGTGACTCCTGTCTCCTGCTCTCTCTCTCTCTCTCTGTGTGAGAGGGATGTACAGGTGTGACTCCTGTCTCCTGCTCTCTCTCTCTCCGTGTGTGAGAGGGATGTACAGGTGTGACTCCTGTCTCCTGCTCTCCCTCTCTCTCTCTGTGAGAGAGGGATGTACAGGTGTGACTCCTGTCTCCTGCTCTCTCTCTCTCTCTCTCCGTGTGAGGGGGATGTGCAGGTGTGACTCCTGTCTCCTGCTCTCTCTCTCTCTCTCTGTGAGAGAGGGATGTACAGGTGTGACTCCTGTCTCCAGCTCTCTCTCTCTCTCTCTCTCCGTGTGAGGGGGATGTGCAGGTGTGACTCCTGTCTCCTGCTCTCTCTCTCTCTCTCTCTGTGTGAGAGGGATGTACAGGTGTGACTCCTGTCTCCGACTCTCTCTCTCTCTCTCCGAGTGAGGGGGATGTGCACTCCTGTCTCCTGCTCTCTCTCTCTCTCTCTCTGTGAGAGGGATGTGCAGGTGTGACTCCTGTCTCCTACTCTCTCTCTCTCTCTCTCTCTGTGTGAGAGGGATGTACAGGTGAGACTCCTGTCTCCTGCTCTCTCTCTCTCTCTCTGTGTGAGAGGGGGATGTACAGGTGCGACTCCTGTCTCCTGCTCGCTCTCTCTCTCTCTCTCTCTCTCTCTGTGAGAGAGGGATGTGCAGGTGTGACTCCTGTCTCCTACTCTCTCTCTCTCTCTCTCTGTGTGAGGGGGATGTACAGGTGAGACTCCTGTCTCCTGCTCTCTCTCTCTCTCTCTGTGAGAGAGGGATGTGCAGGTGTGACTCCTGTCTCCTACTCTCTCTCTCTCTCTCTCTGTGTGAGGGGGATGTACAGGTGTGATTCCTGTCTCCTGCTCTCTCTCTCTCTCTCTCTGTGTGAGGGGGATGTACAGGTGAGACTCCTGTCTCCTGCTCTCTCTCTCTCTCTCTCTCTGTGTGAGGGGGATGTACAGGTGTGACTCCTGTCTCCTGCTCTCTCTCTCTCTCTGTGTGAGGGGGATGTACAGGTGTGACTCCTGTCTCCTACTCTCTCTCTCTCTCTCTCTGTGTGAGGGGGATGTACAGGTGAGACTCCTGTCTCCTGCTCTCTCTCTCTCTCTCTCTCTGTGTGAGGGGGATGTACAGGTGTGACTCCTGTCTCCTGCTCTCTCTCTCTCTCTGTGTGAGGGGGATGTCCAGGTGCGACTCCTGTCTCCTGCTCGCTCTCTCTCTCTCTCTCTCTCTCTCTCTGTGTGAGGGGGATGTACAGGTGAGACTCCTGTCTCCTGCTCTCTCTCTCTCTCCGTGTGAGAGTGATGTACAGGTGTGACTCCTGTCTCCTGCTCTCTCCCTCTCTCTCTCTCTCTCTCTCTCTCTGTGTGAGTGGGATGTACAGGTGAGACTCCTGTCTCCTGCTCTCTCTCTCTCTCTCTCTCTGTGAGGGGAATGTACAGGTGAGACTACTGTTTCCTGCTCTCTCTCTCTCTCTGTGAGAGGGATGTACAGGTGTGACTCCTGTCTCCTGCTCTCTCTCTCTCTCTCTGTGTGAGGGGGATGTACAGGTGTGACTCCTGTCTCCTGCTCTCTCTCTCTCTCTCTCTCTGTGTGAGGGGGATGTACAGGTGAGACTCCTGTCTCCTGCTCTCTGTCTCTCTCTCTCTCTCTGTGAGGGGGATGTACAGGTGAGACTCCTTTCTCCTGCTCTCTCTCTCTGTGAGGGGGATGTACAGGTGAGATTCCTGTCTCCTGCTCTCTCTCTCTCTCTCTCTCTGTGAGGGGGATGTACAGGTGTGACTCCTGTCTCCTGCTCTCTCTCTCTCTCTCTGTGAGAGGGATGGACAGGTGTGACTCCTGTCTCCTGCTCTCTCTCTCTCTCTCTGTGTGAGAGGGATGTACAGGTGTGACTCCTGTCTCCTGCTCTCTCTCTCTCCGTGTGTGAGAGGGATGTACAGGTGTGACTCCTGTCTCCTGCTCTCTCTCTCTGTGTGAGGGGGATATACAGGTGTGACTCCTGTCTCCTGCTCTCTCTCTCTGTGTGAGGGGGATGTACAGGTGTGACTCCTGTCTCCTGCTCTATCTCTCTCTCTCTCTCCGTGTGTGAGAGGGATGTACAGGTGTGACTCCTGTCTCCTGCTCTCTCTCTCTCTCTCTCTCTCCGTGTGAGGGGGATGGACAGGTGTGACTCCTGTCTCCTGCTCTCTCTCTCTCTCTCTCTCTGTGTGAGAGGGATGTACAGGTGTGACTCCTGTCTCCGACTCTCTCTCTCTCTCTCCGAGTGAGGGGGATGTGCACTCCTGTCTCCTGCTCTCTCTCTCTGTGAGAGGGATGTGCAGGTGTGACTCCTGTCTCCTACTCTCTCTCTCTCACTCTGTGTGAGAGGGATGTACAGGTGAGACTCCTGTCTCCTGCTCTCTCTCTCTCTCTCTGTGTGAGAGGGGATGTACAGGTGCGACTCCTGTCTCCTGCTCGCTCTCTCTCTCTCTCTCTCTCTCTCTCTGTGTGAGGGGGATGTACAGGTGAGACTCCTGTCTCCTGCTCTCTCTCTCTCTCCGTGTGAGAGTGATGTACAGGTGTGACTCCTGTCTCCTGCTCTCTCTCTCTCTCTCTCTCTCTGTGTGAGTGGGATGTACAGGTGAGACTCCTGTCTCCTGCTCTCTCTCTCTCTCTCTCTCTGTGAGGGGGATGTACAGGTGAGACTCCTGTTTCCTGCTCTCTCTCTCTCTCTCTCTCTGTGAGTGGGATGTACAGGTGTGACTCCTGTCTCCTGCTCTCTCTCTCTCTCTCTCTCTGTGTGAGGGGGATGTACAGGTGTGACTCCTGTCTCCTGCTCTCTCTCTCTCTCTCTGTGTGAGGGGGATGTACAGGTGAGACTCCTGTCTCCTGCTCTCTGTCTCTCTCTCTCTCTCTGTGAGGGGGATGTACAGGTGAGACTCCTGTCTCCTGCTCTCTCTCTCTGTGAGGGGGATGTACAGGTGAGATTCCTGTCTCCTGCTCTCTCTCTCTCTATCTCTCTGTGAGAGGGATGTACAGGTGTGACTCCTGTCTCCTGCTCTCTCTCTCTCTCTCTGTGTGAGAGGGATGTACAGGTGTGACTCCTGTCTCCTGCTCTCTCTCTCTCCGTGTGTGAGAGGGATGTACAGGTGTGACTCCTGTCTCCTGCTCTCCCTCTCTCTCTCTGTGAGAGAGGGATGTACAGGTGTGACTCCTGTCTCCTGCTCTCTCTCTCTCTCTCTCCGTGTGAGGGGGATGTGCAGGTGTGACTCCTGTCTCCTGCTCTCTCTCTCTCTCTCTGTGAGAGAGGGATGTACAGGTGTGACTCCTGTCTCCAGCTCTCTCTCTCTCTCTCTCTCCGTGTGAGGGGGATGTGCAGGTGTGACTCCTGTCTCCTGCTCTCTCTCTCTCTCTCTCTGTGTGAGAGGGATGTACAGGTGTGACTCCTGTCTCCGACTCTCTCTCTCTCTCTCCGAGTGAGGGGGATGTGCACTCCTGTCTCCTGCTCTCTCTCTCTCTCTCTCTGTGAGAGGGATGTGCAGGTGTGACTCCTGTCTCCTACTCTCTCTCTCTCTCTCTCTCTGTGTGAGAGGGATGTACAGGTGAGACTCCTGTCTCCTGCTCTCTCTCTCTCTCTCTGTGTGAGAGGGGGATGTACAGGTGCGACTCCTGTCTCCTGCTCGCTCTCTCTCTCTCTCTCTCTCTCTGTGAGAGAGGGATGTGCAGGTGTGACTCCTGTCTCCTACTCTCTCTCTCTCTCTCTCTGTGTGAGGGGGATGTACAGGTGAGACTCCTGTCTCCTGCTCTCTCTCTCTCTCTCTGTGAGAGAGGGATGTGCAGGTGTGACTCCTGTCTCCTACTCTCTCTCTCTCTCTCTCTGTGTGAGGGGGATGTACAGGTGTGATTCCTGTCTCCTGCTCTCTCTCTCTCTCTCTCTGTGTGAGGGGGATGTACAGGTGAGACTCCTGTCTCCTGCTCTCTCTCTCTCTCTCTCTCTGTGTGAGGGGGATGTACAGGTGTGACTCCTGTCTCCTGCTCTCTCTCTCTCTCTGTGTGAGGGGGATGTACAGGTGTGACTCCTGTCTCCTACTCTCTCTCTCTCTCTCTCTGTGTGAGGGGGATGTGCAGGTGTGACTCCTGTCTCCTGCTCTCTCTCTCTCTCTCTCTCTGTTAGAGGGGGATGTACAGGTGTGACTCCTGTCTCCTGCTCTCTCTCTCTCTCTCTCTCTGTGTGAGGGGGATGTACAGGTGTGACTCCTGTCTCCTGCTCTCTCTCTCTCTCTCTGTGTGAGGGGGATGTACAGGTGTGACTCCTGTCTCCTGCTCTCTCTCTCTCTCTGTGAGAGGGATGTACAGGTGTGACTCCTGTCTCCTGCTCTCCCTCTGTGTTGTCTACGTTTGGAATGTGATATGACAACTGTATTGTATGTGTTGGTGCAAATTTTAAGAATAAATTATATTTTTTGAAAAAAAAGGAAGTCCATGTTTGAGACTGGGTGTTGTGTTGTGTTAGCATTCTGTGGTTTTACCTGTGTGACCTGGGTTTGAGCTCAGGACAGTCTGAGGAATTAAATCCTCCTCTCATTGCCTGCTGTCAGGGCACAGTCTCCCTTTCACTTGAGTTTTGCCCTGGGAGCTTACACTTTCACCCCTATCTCCACCGTGGCTCAGTGGTAGCACTCCCACCACTGAGCTCGAAGATAGTGAGGTCACACCCCTATCCAGGGACTTGAGTACAGAATCCAGGCTGACACTCCAGGGCAGTACTGAGGGAGTGCCGCACTGTCGGAGGTGCCGTCTTTCGGCTGAGACATTAAACTGAGGCTCTTTCTGCCCTCTCAGGTGAATGTAAAACATCCCATGGCACGATTTGAACAAGAGTGAGGGAGTTCTCTCCGGTGTCCTGGCCAATATTTATCCATCAACCAATATCACTAAATCAGATTATCTGGTCATCATCACATTGCTGTTTGTGGGATCTTGCTGTGTGCAAATTGGCTGCTGCATTTCCTACATTACAACAGTGACAACATTTTAAAAAGTACTTCATTGGCTGTCAAGTGCTTTGGGACGTCCTGAGGTTGTGAAAGGCGCTATATAAATGCAAGTCTTTCTTTCTTTGACTGTAAATACAACTTGATTCCCTGTAGCTTGGAAACCAATGAGCAAACAGTTCTGCACTGGGCCCCGATGTTCATTCATGCCCGCTGTGCCGAGACTGCCCGAAACTCTTTCGAATGGAGGTTTGGCAGGGCACAGAGTGAGGCCCTTCATCTTGTCAGTCTGGCCTGGGTTCAGGCCCAGGTTGCAGAGGGCTGTTTGCTGATCCACCACAGCCCCCGCGGGGCCGGGCCCTCAGGTCAATTGTAATGCAAGATATATTTTTTGATTTAACGCACTGTCAGCACTCGGTAGAAAATGTTGTCACTCAACAGGCTCCACCATCTTTGAAACAAGAAGCAGGCTGAGCAGTTTCTGAGTGAGAGTCTCTCTGGATCTTAAAGGTGCAGCACGATGAATGGGTTTGCCTCAAGGGTAAAGGCATGTGTTGTGAAACGAGACTTTAATGCATTTTTGGGCCTTGCAAACCGAGCGGAGGTTAGCCCCCTGCACACGGGGCATGGCTTAAGATTGTCCTCGTCTTATATCCGAGAGGCTGTGGGACCCACTGGGTGAATGGAGCCTTTGGACCAGTGCCAGGCCACTAGAGGGAGTCGCAGCAGTTCCCATCACATCTGGTCCCAACAGGCCTGTGGGAAGTGTCTGGCCAGCTTTCCCCATGAGCAACATCTGTGATCGCTAGCAACAGAAAATGGTGGAAACACTCAGCAGGTCAGGCAGCGTCTGTGGAGAGAGAAACAGAGTTAACGTTTCAGGTCGATGACCGTTCGTCAGAACTGGAAGATGTTTGAGATGAACAGCTTTTAAGCAAGTGCAGAAACAGGGAACTGGGGGCAGGGAACAAACCAAAGGGAGGAGGGCAGGGGTGATTAAATGACAAAAGGGATGATGGTGCACGGCAAAAGGGGGTGATAATCTGACAAAGTATAGAAGCACAAGATGGTTCCAGAGTAGGTGTTAATGGTTACAGCAGAATAGCAGAGGGGGAGGGAAGTATGGAAAATCTGGCAAAGAGGAGAAGGCTCCCGTTCCCTGGGAATGTGGTGGAGAAAGTCAAGTCGACCCCAGGGGTGCGGACCATCCCATCAGCTGCGTACCGATCGGGGATCCCCACATCCAGCACCAGCCCACACCTCCTCCACTCACAGTGCTTCTGGTACAACCATCCTCCGTTACCACCGAAAGAAAACGATTGATAATGGATAAGTCTGATTTATTTTTTTCAGCTGAGGGAGAAGGTAAAATGTCGTGCTCAATAAGCTGGAGGCAGTTAATGTTGGGGAATGCAATCATTTTCTCATACTTTGGGTACCCAGTGTCAGCATTGAGCGTGTCCAGGAGGTTCTGACGAAAGGTCACCGACCTCAAACGTTAACTCTGTTTCTCTCTCCACAGACGCTGCCTGACCTGCTGAGTGTTTCCAGCACTTTCTGTTTTTATTTCAGGTGTAGTGTGGGTTGGATGTTAAATAAAGTTCGCTCCACACAACTCCCCAACAAAATACCTCAGCCCCTGCCTCAGTAGACCAGCCTTTAATGTATGAGGGTGATATTCCCATTTCCTGCAGCATTCATGTATCTCTGATTGCGATTACTAACTTGGTAACAATTGGGCTGAGATGTGGGCCCACGTGAAACACCGACTGGCTGGCAAGAGAGAGACAATTTTTATCTCATCAATCTGTACTGAGTTCAAACCCTAGGTCTCCAAGGTGAAAGGACTGTGCATTTCCTAGATTACAAAAGTGACTACATTTCAAAAGTACTTCATTGGCTGTAAAGCGCTTTGGGACGTCCTGAGGTTGTGAAAGGCGCTATATAAATGCAAGTCTTTCTTTCTTTATTAGTTCCTTCGCCATCTGATCTGCTCAACGATGCATCCTGTTTGGCAGTTTTCGGACCACCTCATCCCACAGTCAAGTGCCAGTGATGAAGATAGCCCAATCTGTGGCGGAATCCAACCCGCTCCAATATTAGAGACACGTGGCATGTGCCAGGGCTGTCAGGATTATGGTCGGTGCCAACCGCAAGTTGCTGGCACTTGGCTCGACTTTCAGCTGGCCCAGCTGCTACTCCGATGCTGTATCAATCCTAAAAAGTCCACACAGAACAGCAGGCGCCAGGAGTCACCCACTCACCCCTCCCACTCCCGGAAATAATCAAAGTGCCACACAATTTTATTCACAGGATAAAATCACTTGCTTAAAGGCAGACTGAACTATTCATTGGAATTTTCTGTGGTGCAATTTTTTATATCTTTGATCCTTTTAATCACTCTCTGTAA
This sequence comes from Heptranchias perlo, assembly GCF_035084215.1. Classification (NCBI taxonomy): domain Eukaryota; kingdom Metazoa; phylum Chordata; class Chondrichthyes; order Hexanchiformes; family Hexanchidae; genus Heptranchias; species Heptranchias perlo. The sequence goes on along the minus strand of NC_090336.1, from coordinate 8,878,077 downwards.
GTTATTTGGTTTTCCCTTAGGCGGCCCTGCACCAATCACCATTCCCCAGTCCGAGGCCCAGTATCGGATTCAGTGACTTGCTGCCAGCCCTCTGACAATTCTACAACTATCGTGAAGGAGTGCGAACGAGGAGCTTGTGGGATTTTCCCTCTCTCCCCGCCTGGCCTCTGTGCAACAGCTCTCCTGATGGAGGTGCTGTTGTTTCTCTGGGATTCTCCCTCTCTCTCTCCCCACCTGGCCTCTGTGCAACAGCTCTCCTGATGGAGGTGCTGGTGTTTCTCTGGGATTCTCCCTCTCTCTCTCTCCACCTGGCCTCTGTGCAACAGCTCTCCTGATGGAGGTGCTGTTGTTTCTCTGGGACTCTTTCTCTCTCTCTCCTGCTCAACACCTCCCCTGACGGCACAGTCGAGATGGTAAAACAAGTGCTTTGTGACCCTTCAGTACACAGTGCAGCAGGGCTCCCTGACACTGTGCCATCACCACGCCCCTTCCTGTGGGCTTTAACTGCAAGACAAGGCTTCACAAAATGTCGGTCTTTCTGTGTGGTCAGCATTTGGTTTCGATCTGTGTTTGGAAACCTGCACCTGTTTGTTTACGAAGCTCCCAGATGTTGATGATGTCAGTCTGGCCTCCTTTGCAAGCGAAGTCATTCTGACAGTCATGACACATGGGGGTAAATTTTAACCCCCAAGATCGGGCAGATTGGGGCGTGTGGGCAGTGAAAGTACTAAGTTTTGGGAGTGGGACCGCATCCCGACTCCAACGTGCCCACTTCCGGGTTTGACCCAGATGGATTTGGATGCCCACATGCAACAGACACTCAGACGTCCCGTCGGCAATTAAAGCTGGCGGACCAGTATTTAAAGGGCCAATTTAGGCATTTAAACCCCTTAAGGTGATTAACTTTTTGTGTATTGAGTTACATAAACCATTTTAACTGTTTCTGAATGTGTCTCCCGTGGCCTCTGAAACACGCCATGGAAACGGATGCGAGTTGCAGCCGAATCTCATTTGGACCTTTAAACCAGTGATTGACGCAGGTGAAGAAAAGGTGAGTTTTTGCAGCAGGGCAATCAGTTCTCTCAGACAAACCTTTGTCTGGGAGTTCTTTGTATTTAGACTGAGATTTCTTTGTTCACACTCTGAATTCTTGTGTTCAGACATATTTACCTACTTTTTGTACCCCCTCAAACTGACAACATCAGAATGGGGGGGCACAATGGATTTATTCCACAGTACATCTGAGGAGGAGGCACATCACCACACATGCCAGGCACAGCGTGCAGTTCTGGGAGCTTCAGCTCCACAAGACAGAAGTGCGCCACAAGGACCAGAGAGGGGACCAACAGAGGGGCCGAGGTTGCAGGAGGCACTACTGACAGAGGCTGAACTTCATGGACCTCACTGAGGAGCAGTGCCTACGAAAGCTCAGGATGAATCGCCAGGTGGTCGCAGACATCTACAGGCTCCTTCACACAGAGCTGCCCCTGGCTGGGCCTGGTGGCCACGCATTGCCCGTCACAATTAAAGTCACCACTGCCCTCAACTTCTTCGCCTCCAGATCCTTCCAGGGCACCACCAGTGACATCTCCAGGGTCTCTCAGTCATCTGCACATAAGTGTATACGACAGGTCACGGATGGCTTGTTTGCCGGGCCATCCGATTATGTCAACTTCCCCATCGATGACATCAGCCAGACTGAGAGAGCAGTGGGTTTCCATTCTCTGGCTGGCTTCCCATGGGTGCAGGGCGCAATTGATTGAACACACGTAGCAATCCGAGGACCTGCACATGAGCCAGGACTGGTCATTAACCGAGAGTGATATCACTCCATCAATGTGCAGCTGGTTTGAGAACACCAGAGGAGGTTTCTGCAGGTGTGTTCCAGGTTCCCTGGCAGCTGCCATGATTCCTTCATTCTGCGTGAATCCAACATCCCGGCCCACTTCCACACACAAGACAGACTTAAGGGCTGGCTCCTTGGAGACAAGGGCTACCCCCTGCAGACATGGCTCATGTCACCAATGAGGCACAGCATCGGTACAACAACAGTCACATCACCACCAGGTCTGTCATTGAATAAGCCATTGGAATGCTCAGGATTCGCTTCAGGTACCTGGATAGATCTGGGGGAGCCCTTCAGTACTGACCGGTGAGGGTGTGCAGAATAATAATCATGTGTTGTGTCCTGCACAACATCGCTCAGCAGAGAGGGTTACAGGTGGAGGTACTGAAATGGGTTCATGATGATCCTCATCTGTCAGTAACATTGAGGAGAAGGATGAGGAGGAGGAGGAGGAGGAGGAGGAGGCGGGGGGGGTGGAGGAGGAGGAGGAGGACAAAGATGGGGAACCCATCGCCAGAGCAACAGCACACATGGCTTCTCGTGATGCCAGGGATTCACTCATATCTCATAGGTTCTCATAATGAGATCTGCAAACTGAAGATAGTGAATTACTCAGACCGCCTGGAACACACGTGTCCAATGGGTGGCATCGTGCCTTGGCGTTCATGATGAAGCAAGTGAAAGGACGATTTCACAAAAGGAACACGAGAATGGGCAAGACGTGACAGTGGTGGTGAGAATTATAACATTTAATGTGCATTTAACTAAAAAACAAATATAAATGAAAAACACGATATTCCGTCAGGCACCCTTGTGCATACCCTTGGTGATTACAATATCTTAGCCTTCCTCTTCCTACTACTTCTACTTGGTGCGTCCCCTGTGGCGTCAGCAGAGGTCGTGGCAAATTGCTCAGGTCCCTTGCTCTGACTGATGAAATGCTTTTGGCTGATGACCTCTGGTTTTGGAGCCCGTGAGGGCCCCGCCAAAGACTGCTCCACCTGCACCTGCGCAGGGGCAGACTTGGCCATCACGAGAGAAGGCAGCATTGTGGATACTGGTTGGGAGAGGAGGTGGGGGGGCAATGGGTGAGATGTGGAAGCACTTTGAGTGGAGTCCCCACTTCCATGTCCCCTTTCACCAACATCCCTCTCCTGGGCCAGGGCCATATCACTCCCACCATTCTGATGGACGGCAGCTTGTGGCAGATCTGTGACGCATTCAAAGGCCGTGGCTAAAGTTTCTGTCTGCCTGTTTAAGGCGGCAGACATGTTGGCATCCAGAGTCCGCACAGCTGTTGTCATGAATGGACCCATTTGTGAGCCGTGCTTGAAGGTCAATGGAGGCTGCCATTCTCTCCATTGTAGACATTCCCGCACTAACCTACGGCACCATTCCATTAATGCTGGAGTTGGACTCCTCCATCCTATCCGCTATTGTGCATGGCATCCTTTCCAGTACCTCGCAAAGGTGCATCTCTGCCTCGATCATTCTCCTTCTCAATGATTGCCCCTGAGAAGCAGCAGCTGAGGAGAGCTTGGAGAGGAGTGCGCCCCTGACGCAGACTCTCCACAGCTGCCCCTGCCACCAGTGTCTGCTTGTGCACGCTTGAGTGTTGAATTACCAGGTGACAACCCAACTATCTGTCTAATAGAACCAACCACAGTGCCGGTATCTGCACTGGTGCATGGCTGGATGTGATGAGACGGTGCGCCCTCAGAGGAATTGAGCTCCTCTGAGGAATCGCCGCCTTCCATGGCGCCTGCCCCCTGATCAATCAGTGAAAGCCCTGGAAGAGAACATAAAGTAATATTAACAACCATCGCAGATTTTAGTTTCCAATGAGCATACTGAGGTGTGCAACAGTTCAATCATTGATTGCAATGGCCCTTTACACCAGTTGAAACCACGTCATTCGGGTGCACAGTACACTCACTGCGCAAATTGGAGACGCGGAAGCCGGAAGTTATATTAAGGGTCTTCAATTTAGTCGCGATCGATCGAGCCGAAGCACAGAAAATTTTTCCGAGTTTCCCACGCGACTATTTACCCCCCGCTGAGTTCCTGCCGCCATGTTAAAATTATGCCCATGGACCTTCTGTATCTTCTCCCTGCCCAAACAACAAAGGGTTCAACCAACTCATGGTTAGAGCCACTTTAACTGGCACCAGTTAGTGAGACTCCTCACCAACATTCACTTATGGTCAGAACCACTTTAACTGGCACCAGTTAGTGAGACTCCTCACCAACATTCACTCATGGTCAGAACCACTTTAACTGGCACCAGTTAGTGAGACTCCTCACCAACATTCACTAATGGTCAGAACCACTTTAACTGGCACCAGTTAGTGAGACTCCTCACCAACATTCACTAATGGTCAGAACCACTTTAACTGGCACCAGTTAGTGAGACTCTTCACCAACATTCACTAATGGTCAGAACCACTTTAACTGGCACCAGTTAGTGAGACTCTTCACCACATTCACTAATGGTTAGAGCCACTTTAACTGGCACCAGTTAGTGAGACTCCTCACCAACATTCACTAATGGTCAGAACCACTTTAACTGGCACCAGTTAGTGAGACTCTTCACCAACATTCACTAATGGTCAGAACCACTTTAACTGGCACCAGTTAGTGAGACTCTTCACCACATTCACTAATGGTCAGAACCACTTTAACTGGCACCAGTTAGTGAGACTCCTCACTAACATTCACTAATGGTCAGAACCACTTTAACTGGCACCAGTTAGTGAGACTCCTCACCAACATTCACTAATGGTCAGAACCACTTTAACTGGCACCAGTTAGTGAGACTCCTCACCAACATTCACTAATGGTCAGAACCACTTTAACTGGCACCAGTTAGTGAGACTCTTCACCAACATTCACTAATGGTCAGAACCACTTTAACTGGCACCAGTTAGTGAGACTCTTCACCAACATTCACTAATGGTCAGAACCACTTTAACTGGCACCAGTTAGTGAGACTCTTCACCAACATTCACTAATGGTCAGAACCACTTTAACTGGCACCAGTTAGTGAGACTCCTCACCAACATTCACTAATGGTCAGAACCACTTTAACTGGCACCAGTTAGTGAGACTCCTCACCAACATTCACTAATGGTCAGAACCACTTTAACTGGCACCAGTTAGTGAGACTCTTCACCACATTCACTAATGGTTAGAGCCACTTTAACTGGCACTAGTTAGTGAGACTCTTCACCACATTCACTAATGGTCAGAACCACTTTAACTGGCACCAGTTAGTGAGACTCCTCACCAACATTCACTAATGGTCAGAACCACTTTAACTGGCACCAGTTAGTGAGACTCCTCACCAACATTCACTAATGGTCAGAACCACTTTAACTGGCACCAGTTAGTGAGACTCTTCACCAACATTCACTAATGGTCAGAACCACTTTAACTGGCACCAGTTAGTGAGACTCTTCACCACATTCACTAATGGTTAGAGCCACTTTAACTGGCACCAGTTAGTGAGACTCCTCACCAACATTCACTAATGGTCAGAACCACTTTAACTGGCACCAGTTAGTGAGACTCCTCACCAACATTCACTAATGGTCAGAACCACTTTAACTGGCACCAGTTAGTGAGACTCTTCACCACATTCACTAATGGTCAGAACCACTTTAACTGGCACCAGTTAGTGAGACTCCTCACCAACATTCACTAATGGTCAGAACCACTTTAACTGGCACCAGTTAGTGAGACTCTTCACCAACATTCACTAATGGTCAGAACCACTTTAACTGGCACCAGTTAGTGAGACTCCTCACCAACATTCACTAATGGTCAGAACCACTTTAACTGGCACCAGTTAGTGAGACTCTTCACCACATTCACTAATGGTTAGAGCCACTTTAACTGGCACTAGTTAGTGAGACTCTTCACCACATTCACTAATGGTCAGAACCACTTTAACTGGCACCAGTTAGTGAGACTCCTCACCAACATTCACTAATGGTCAGAACCACTTTAACTGGCACCAGTTAGTGAGACTCCTCACCAACATTCACTAATGGTCAGAACCACTTTAACTGGCACCAGTTAGTGAGACTCTTCACCAACATTCACTAATGGTCAGAACCACTTTAACTGGCACCAGTTAGTGAGACTCCTCACCAACATTCACTAATGGTCAGAACCACTTTAACTGGCACCAGTTAGTGAGACTCTTCACCACATTCACTAATGGTTAGAGCCACTTTAACTAGCACTAGTTAGTGAGACTCTTCACCACATTCACTAATGGTCAGAACCACTTTAACTGGCACCAGTTAGTGAGACTCCTCACCACATTCACTAATGGTCAGAACCACTTTAACTTGCACCAGTTAGTGAGACTCTTCACCACATTCAGACTCACTTTCAGTGATATGTTAGCGAGACTCTACAAAGAGCTGTAATGATGGAGCACACTGCTCTGCACAGAAGGTGAGTGTGGGTAATTTTGGCTGTAAACACAGTGAAGTTAAAAATCTATTCACTCAACAACATTTACAACTGATAGAAAATTGGATCGGGCTGCACAATGCAGATAAAGGGCCCCCTGATTGGGTGTCAGCGATGTGGTAATTGCTGAAATGAGTGAAAAGCGTGGGAGTATTGTTCCCAGCACAGACTGAGGCAGACAGCACACTGCTCACATAGAGATGGAAAACACAGCGAGCTCTGGGAGAGTGCACAGGCTCCGCTGAGATCTGCTCAGTGCGGCCTCCGAGCCAGCGGCTTCTGGTGGTTAACCATTTGGTCACGTGGCCAAATCTGAAGATTTAAAAAGAGTCCGTTAAAGTGGTGTTTGATGAGAATGAATGGCAGTGGCTGATGGCCCACTCCCTGCACTCAGTGTTACAGTGCCCACAAAGTGAACTCCTCACCTCCCTTGTGTTCTTGCACCTTGTGTATTAAAGACTTGTGCCAGGTCATGGCTACATTTCCTCCCCCTGCCCCCTCCCCGAGACCGATACTAAGTTTAATGATCATTTTCCTCCAATCTATCTTCAGCCTAAAGAGTGTGGCTGGATAATTGAGTTTATATTTAGTATTATATATGTGCCAGTGACGTCTGCCTTGAGCTGAGGTCTCCACTTAACAGAACAGCCAAAAAGAAGAAATGCCCCCTCTGAGATAGAACCAACATTTCAGCTCCTCCGTCTGAAGCTCAGACAGCGTTCTGTGCCCTACACAGCCCCGAGTGACCCACCGTTCTGTGCCCTACACAGCCCCGAGTGACCCACCGTTCTGTGCCCTACACAGCCCCGAGTGACCCACCGTTCTGTGCCCTACACAGCCCCGAGTGACCCACCGTTCTGTGCCCTACACAGCCCCGAGTGACCCACCGTTCTGTGCCCTACACAGCCCCGAGTGACCCACCGTTCTGTGCCCTACACAGCCCCGAGTGACCCACCGTTCTGTGCCCTACACAGCCCCGAGTGACCCACCGTTCTGTGCCCTACACAGCCCCGAGTGACCCACCGTTCTGTGCCCTACACAGCCCCGAGTGACCCACCGTTCTGTGCCCTACACAGCCCCGAGTGACCCACCGTTCTGTGCCCTACACAGCCCCGAGTGACCCACCGTTCTGTGCCCTACACAGCCCCGAGTGACCCACCGTTCTGTGCCCTACACAGCCCCGAGTGACCCACCGTTCTGTGCCCTGCACAGCCCCGAGTGACCCACCGTTCTGTGCCCTGCACAGACCCGAGACCCATCGTTCGGGTGGACGCACGTCAACTGCAGTTGGTTTTACCAAAGTATCGCAGTTTGTACCTGAGCTGTGACAGTGCATCGTAACACTAGCTAGCGACAACTCAGAGTGTCAGGATGTGAGCTCATGATCTGACTGAGCTGCGTTGCAGTGGGGAAACACTGCGAGCAAAGGAAGGATAAATTTACCGGGTCAAGATAAATCATTGGCAGGGGAAACATCAGGAGGGGAAATCATGGGCAGACTAAGTCTTGGGTGGGTAAATGGTGGAAGGGTCTATAGGGATAGGTAAATCAGAGGGAAGTTTTAGCAGGGGAGGGGAGATCAGAGGGATTGTAGGTCACGGGGGAGGGAAGAAATCACGAGTGAACTGGGAGGAGGGTAAATCGAAGGTAGGCACAGTGTGCAGGCTGGGAACTTGCCCAAACAGAGGGGGTGTCATTAAGGATCACTTCTGCGCTGTAGGTTTCAGTGACATTGGCAGAGGGTTGGGAGCAGGCTGCCTGCTGGTTGCTCTTTCAGTTCAGCATGATGCCTGACACTAGGTGAGCCAACTAGGGGATGAGGCCTGACACGAGGAGAGCCAACTGGGGGATGAGGCCTGGTACTAGGATAGCCAACTGGGGGATGAGGCCTGGTACTAGGATAGCCAACTGGGGGATGAGGCCTGGCACTGAGCTAACTGGGGGATGAGGCCTGGCATTAGGAGAGTGGATGAGTGCAGCTCCAACAACACTCAATAAGCCCGACACCATCCAGGACAAAGCAGCCCGCTTGATTGGCACCCCATCCACCACCCTAACATTCACTCCCTTCACCACCGGCGCACTGTGGCTGCAGTGTGTACCATCCACAGGATGCACTGCAGCAACTCGCCAAGGCTTCTTCGACAGCACCTCCCAAACCCGTGACCTCTACCACCTAGAAGGACAAGGGCAGCAGGCACATGGGAACAACACCACCTGCACGTTCCCCTCCAAGTCACACATCATCCCGACTTGGAAATATATCGCCGTTCCTTCATCGTCGCTGGGTCAAAATCCTGGAACTCCCTTCCTAACAGCACTGTGGGAGAACCGTCACCACACGGACTGCAGCGGTTCAAGAAGGCGGCTCACCACCACCTTCTCGAGGGCAATTAGGGATGGGCAATAAATGCCGGCCTCGCCAGCGACGCCCACATCCCATGAACAAATAATTTTAAAAAAATTAGGAGAGCCAACTGGGGGATGAGGCCTGGCAGTTTGTCCAGTACTTTTTCACTAGTGATATTAATTGTTTTAAGTTCCTCGCTCTCATTTACCCCTTGGTTCCCCACTATTTCTGGTGTGCTTTTTGTGCCTCCATGCCATGGGGATTAGAATAGTCTGCATCACTTGCCATTTATTGTTTGATGATCAAGGTGAGGGGTGTCATTGCTGGTGAATGGAATCTGTTCGATTAAAACGCCCTCTACATTGTCCCATCAAACACTCCTGGGTCAGGTGCAGTACGGGTTAGGTGTATGATAAAGATCCTCTACACTAACCCAGTGAGGTGCCGTAACACCAAGTTGAAAAGGTCACTCTCGACTGCACTAGTGCAACAGTTCAGTTCCCCAGGTCAGTCACCCTATGGCCTCTTTAAATTGAATGATTGCTGATTTTGTGCCAACCTGTCAGTGTGTTTGTGCCCATTAGAAGCTGACTGGAGACTGCCCCAAACATATACTTTAAACTGGCTCCTGGCAGCTGTCAGAGGGAAGAGACTTTCATCCCACCAGTTCGAACTGAACGAAAGGCTGGGCCGTGAGGTGAGAGGTGAGAGGTCAGGCTGCCCACCGCCCATCACTCCCAGTGCCCTCACACTTGTTTACACTGGATCATAAACGGAGCATGACAGCCTCAAATAAATCAAATCTTAATCTGCGGTGTGTAAAAGGGGTTTGAGAAACTGTACATCTCGTTGTCACGGAAACAAATGAAATTAAGCAGCAGAGGTCCATGATTGTATCTGATTATCCGGGAATGCATTTCTTCAGGCATTAGATGATTTTTTATTTTGCCTGATTCGCATAAAATATCGATGCTTGTGCAGTTGTTATTTTATAAATAAACAAATAAACTAAAACAGCCTCACCAACACTGGGAGAAAAGATATTTCTCCCTAACTTGCCTTTGCTCCAAACTGCCAACCCTATCTGTTCAGATTCTCTCCTGAAGATTGTCTCCTAGCCAGCAGCGAGCTGATCGCAGTGAAGGGGAACTTTAACGATATTTCTGACCTGGTCGATTGATTGCCAATCACGAGCCAAAATTATGGCATTTTTTTCCCAACACGCTGCTGTCAGTGCAGGGTTTGAGGGAAGGAATTAAATAGACATTACAATGGACAAATATCTCAACGTATATCTAATAGTTGGTCTGGTGCTAAACTTTCGGGAGTTTGATTTTAAGTGTTGGGGGACAGCACACTGGAAGACGCCTGTTTCAGGGGGGGTCGATTTTAAGTGTTGGGAGACAGCACACCGGAAGACGCCTGTTTCAGGGGGTGTTTATTTTAAGTGTTGGGGGACAGCACACCGGAAGACGCCTGTTTCGGGGGGGGTTGATTTTAATTGTTGGGGGACAGCACACCGGAAGACGCCTGTTTCGGGGGGGGTTGATTTTAATTGTTGGGGGACAGCACACCGGAAGACGCCTGTTTCAGGGGGGGTTGATTTTAAGTGTTGGGGGACAGCACACCGGAAGACGCCTGTTTCAGGGGGGGTTGATTTTAAGTGTTGGGGGACAGCACACCGGAAGACGCCTGTTTCAGGGGGGTCGATTTTAAGAGTTGGGGGACAGCACACCGGAAGACGCCTGTTTCAGGGGGGGTTGATTTTAAGTGTTGGGGGACAGCACACCGGAAGACAACTGTTTCGGGTGTTTATTTTAAGTGTTGGGGGACAGCACACCGGAAGACGCCTGTTTCGGGGGTTGATTTAAGTGTTGGGGGACAGCACACCGGAAGACGCCTGTTTCGGGGGGTTGATTTAAGTGTTGGGGGACAGCACACCGGAAGACGCCTGTTTCGGGGGGTTGATTTAAGTGTTGGGGGACAGCACACCGGAAGACGCCTGTTTCGGGTGTTTATTTTAAGTGTTGGGGGACAGCACACCGGAAGACGCCTGTTTCAGGGGGGGTTGATTTTAAGTGTTGGGGGACAGCACACCGGAAGACGCCTGTTTCGGGTGTTTATTTTAAGTGTTGGGGGACAGCACACCGGAAGACGCCTGTTTCAGGGGGGGTTGATTTTAAGTGTTGGGGGACAGCACAACGGAAGACGCCTGTTTCGGGGGGTCGATTTTAAGTGTTGGGAGACAGCACACCGGAAGACACCTGTTTCGGGGGGTTGATTTTAATTGTTGGGGGACAGCACACCGGAAGGCGCCTGTTTTGGGGGGTCGATTTTAAGTGTTGGGGGACAGCACACCGGAAGACGCCTGTTTCAGGGGGGGTTGATTTTAAGTGTTGGGGGACAGCACACCGGAAGACACCTGTTTCGGGGGTTCGATTTTAAGTGTTGGGGGACAGCACACCGGAAGACGCCTGTTTCGGGGGGTCGATTTTAAGTGTTGGGGGACAGCACACCGGAAGACACCTGTTTCGGGTGTTTATTTTAAGTGTTGGGGGACAGCACACCGGAAGACGCCTGTTTCGGGGGGTCGATTTTAAGTGTTGGGGGACAGCACACCGGAAGACGCGTGTTTCAGGGGGTTGATTTTAAGTGTTGGGGGACAGCACACCGGAAGACGCCTGTTTCAGGGGGTTGATTTTAAGTGTTGGGGGACAGCACACCGGAAGACGCCTGTTTCAGGGGGTTGATTTTATGTGTTGGAGGACAGCACACCGGAAGACGCCTGTTTCGGGGGTGGATTTTAAGTGTTGGAGCACAGCACACCGGAAGACGCCTGTTTCGGGGGTGGATTTTAAGTGTTGGGGGACAGCACACCGGAAGACGCCTGTTTCGGGGGGTCGATTTTAAGTGTTGGGGGACAGCACACCGGAAGACGCCTGTTTCAGGGGGTTGATTTTAAGTGTTGGAGGACAGCACACCGGAAGACGCCTGTTTCGGGTGTTTATTTTAAGTGTTGGGGGACAGCACACCGGAAGACGCCTGTTTCAGGGGGGGTCGATTTTAAGTGTTGGGGGACAGCACACCGGAAGACGCCTGTTTCAGGGGGGGTCGATTTTAAGTGTTGGGGGACAGCACACTGGAAGACGCCTGTTTCGGGGGTGGATTTTAAGTGTTGGGGGACAGCACACCGGAAGACGCCTGTTTCAGGGGGGGTCGATTTTAAGTGTTGGGGGACAGCACACCGGAAGACGCCTGTTTCGGGGGTGGATTTTAAGTGTTGGGGGACAGCACACCGGAAGACGCCTGTTTCTGCAGTGAAGAGGGTGGAGCCTTGTTTAAATCGAACCGCAAGCTGCGGGCACCAAACGGGCAGCCTGTGCAGCTCATTCAGGTCGGGCACAATATCGGGCAGGCTGGAGGCTGTTTGGCCAACAGAAAGGTAAACTCGGGGGAGGGGGTGCTCGGGGGGACAGCAGCCCAGATTATTTCTGTGGGGCCTGGAGAAGCACCCCATAAAAAGATTTTAAACTTGCCTTTCCAGGGCCTCTTCTGCTCAATTGCCAGTGGGACAGGTCCGAGGGGCCGACCCGTTCTCTCTTAAAATGGCAATCGGGGTTCTGTGCACATCATGGGACCCCGATTTGCGAATTAAAAGGGACCGACCACCCGAAGCAGGCAGGTGCTTCGGCCGTTCAGCGGTAGGCCCCTGTGAGAGTCGCAGCGGGCCAGTCGTTAGAGTTACTGGGCGGTAAGTCCACTGACTCTATTTTGAGGCCGTTAACGCAGATTTCAGTAAGTTCAAACTAACCCCTTGGAATCTCAATGTATTGGCAGAAAGGGGCAGGGGAGAGATTCATAAAGGATGTTCTCACGTGGGAATGTACGAGATGCAGTTGCTAGGCAATGTGCCAGCTGCTGTGATAACCTGAACCTCCAGCAAAATACAGCCCCTTATTCCACTGTTCATTCAACTGTACCGTCCTTGGCTCAGTGTGCAGGCAGACAACTTGTCCCCACTCTGACAGGCAGCTTGGAGGGGCTGGAGAGCAGCCTTGGGGCAAGGGAGACCCTACCTCTGATATTATCGTCCTCCCTGATTTGAATTCTGTTGCTCCCCACTACAATGTTCCCCCCCCTCCCCCACCCCAGGCCCCAGGTGAAATCATGGGCTCAACACATGAAAAACCACTGGAATCAACCAGCTGCTCCATGTCGGTGGAGTGTGCAGGAGTTCCTACACCTGGAGTACAGTGCCCATCCATTTCCCTCATGGACGCCCATCTCCAGTATTCCAAAATAACGTGGCACCAGCATTCGTTCTTTGATCAACCAAACCCACTTAATGGTTATTAGTATTTCACAACACTGTGCTCTCCAAGAAAGAGTCCAAGAGAAGCAGAGACAATCTGCATTGGAAAATGAATGAAGCCATTGTTTCATTAACATTTTTCTTTCTTTCTAATTCCACTCCAAATCTGTAAATTGTAATGGTTCCTGGTACACCAGCAAACTCAGGGAGCTGGGGGGAAAAGGGGGAGAGAAAGAGAGAGTGAGAAAGAGAGAAAAAGAGAGAGAGAAAGAGAGAGTGTGAGAGAAAGCGAGAGAAAGAGAGAGAGGGAAAGAGAGAGTGAGAGAAAGAGAGAGAGAGAGAAAGCGAGTGAGATAGAGCGAGAGAGAGAGAGAAAGAGAGAGAGAGACTTCCTAGTCTGTGACCATTGCCCCTCCTGAAAGCACAAAGTAATCTTGGGAGGTTGGGAAGGGAAAGTTGAATGTGAGTTCTCCGTTGGGCCATTGGTTATGAGCCTTCTGGTGCCGGCCAGGAGTGAGCAATGGCTATCCTAGCGGGAGGTCAGTGAGGAAATGAAATTGGAAAAAGGAGACACATTACCTGTGTGGAGGAAACACACCATTAAGAAAAGGAATTATCTCAGGGTAGATAAAATGGAGTCTAATAACCCGAACATCTCCACTGGGAGTCGGTGTGAACTGGGATCCACTGTTGATTCAGGAGAATTGCTTTCAGTAGATGTAGATTTTGAATGACAGAACCAAAGAACACTTTTCACTATAGCTGTCATCGGCAAGGCTTAATCGGCGTTCAGTTATCAAGTGCTCAAATGATGCACAGCCGAGGTAAACATATTTGGAGATAGCGCGGCTACATTTTACTTTCTTACTTAACAAACCTCCTCATAATTTAATTTCCACAGTGCCACTTCCCCTTTAATCCCATGGGCTTCAATTTTGCTAACAAGTTTATTTTGTGGCACTTTATCAAACGCCTTTTGAAAGTCCATATACACATCAACCGCACTACCCTCATCAACCCTCTCCGTTACTTCATGAAAGAACTCAATCAAGTTAGTCAGACACAATTCGCCGTTAACAAACCTGTGTTGGCTGTTGTTTATTATCCCATGTTCTTCCAAGGGACAATGAATTTTTGGATTATTGTCTCTAGAAGTTTCCCCATCACCGATGTTAGGCTGACTGGCCTGTAATTGCCGGGTTTATCCCTCTCCCCTTTTTTTGAACAGGGGTGTAACATTTGCAATCGTCCAGTCCCCTGACACCACCTCCCATATCTCAGGAGGATTGATTGGAAGATTGTGGCCAGAGCATCCACTATTTCCACCCTTACGTCCCTCAGTAACCCAGGATGCATCCCATCTGGACTGGGTGACTTTTGTACCTTGAGTACTGCCAATCTTTTAAGTACCTCCTCTTTATCTATTTTTGTCCTATCCAATATCGCTCCTACCTCTTCCTTCACTGTGACATTGCCATCTTTAGTGAAGACGGATGTAAAGTATTCGTTTCGTCCCTCAGCCTTGCCCCCTGCCTCCACAAGGTTTCCTTTTTGGTCCTTCGTCGGCCCCACCCTTGCTTTCACTATCCTTTTAATCTTTACATGTTCATAGAATCATAGAAAATTTACAGCACAGAAGGAGGCCATTCGGCCCATCGTGTCCACGCCGGCTGAGAAGCGAGCCATCCAGCCTAATCCCACTTTCCTGCATTTGGTCCGTAGCCCTGCAGGTCACAGCTCTTCAGGTGCACATCCAGGTATTTTTAAATGAGTTGAGGGTTTCTGCCTCTACCACCCTCTCAGGCAGTGAGTTCCAGACCCCCACCATCCTCTGGCTGAAAACATTTTTCTTCATTTCTGCTCTAATCCTTCTACCAATCACTTTAAATCTATGCTCCCTGGTTATTGACCCCTCTGCTAAGGAGAATAAGTCCTTCCTATCCACTCTATCTGGGCCCCTCATAATTTTATACACCTCAATTAAATCTCCCCTCAGCCTCCTCTGTTCCAAGGAAAACAACCCCAGCCTATCCAATCTTTCCTCATAGCTAAAATTCTCCAGTCCTGGCAACATCCTCGTAAATCTCCTCTGTACCCTCTCTAGTGCAATCACATCTTCCCTGCTCTTATATTCTATGGCACGGCTAATAAAGGAAAGCATTCCATATGCCATTCCATACTGCAATCTTTGAAAAATTGTGAAATTCTGCAACCATTGGAAAATCACCACAATTTCATGCTCTCAGCTGCATCCGACTGGCTGCCTCTAGCTGAGGGCTGACAATCTATTTTGTTGTTATTGATGATAAAATGTCACTGCTCTTATTTCCCTGTGGATGTTGACTGTTCTAATATTGATGGAGCAGGCTCGCTCCCCAGTTACTCGATGTTAACAAGCTGAAGGCAGCTATGTTACAGAACGTCACTGAGCACTGCGATTCACACACGAGCAAGCTAAAGGTCCACTCCACACGTTACACAGTACACTGTAATAAAATGTTAAATATCAGGGTCTCAGTGTGGTTTGTTTAAGTGAAACTCGCCACTATTTCTACCGCACTCCTTAGTTTGGAATTTCCTCCTCTGTGCTAATTGAAATCGGATCTCCCACCTGATCCCCGTCCCCTGCAAACACTGCTGGAAATTCCCTCCCCCAAACCCCAGGCAGGGACCTCGGCCACGTGACCTTTGACCGCCCTGAGACAGGGGGCCGCCAGCTCTGGCTGGACGTATTCCTGGAGGTTTGTTCACGTGACGACTGATCACATTACATTTTATCACGTGATAAATGATTACACAATGTTTGATCACGTGACATTTGATCGTGTGACGATTGGGGAAGAGGGGGGGTAAAGCAAGTGAGAGACCAATCCCTTATGACCAAGGGTTTGAGAGAGGAAAGCAACAAACACTGGAGTAAGAACAAGAGGCTGAACATCACTAGTGTTTAAAAGGTTCAGGAGTAAAAGTACTGCTCTGTACCAGGTTACACCCACTCCTCTCCCCTGTCGGGCAATGAGCCTCAGCTACACCTGAGCACGGGATTCCCCTAATAGAGATAGGGCGTATTCTGCTGCGCAAAGCAGCCTGGATAGGGCACACCTCCATTGAAAGGGGAAAGAACCTTTCATGATCAGGCTCACTCTAGGGGACAGAAACAAGTGCACCTGGTGGATGGAATGATAATATATAAAGCATAAGATTCCTGAGAGCCCAAAATCTCAGCCACTTCAATTCACTTAAGAAAATGATTGTTTTAACATCGAAATAACGATTCATTGTGTTGTATTTTAAATATAACTGAAAGTTTGGATTTATAATAATGATCTGAAATTCAGCCTTGTGATTCGAGGCAACACTGACCAGGCCTCATCTTTCATAGAATCATAGAACATTTATGGCATGGAAGGAGGCTATTCGGCCACACTGACTGTCCTTGATTACTCCGTGCCTTTCTAAGTGACGGTTTATCCTGTCCCTCAGAATTGATTCCAAAAATTTGCCCACCACCGAGGTTAGACTGGCTGGCCTGTAATTACTCTGTCTATCCCTCGCTCCCTTTTTAAACAACGGTACAACGTTAGCAGTCCTCCAATCCTCCGGCACCACGCCTGTATCCAGTGAAGATTGGAAAATGATGGTCCGAGCCTCTGCATTTCCTCCCTTGCTTCTTTTAACAGCCTGGGATACATTTCATTTGGCCCTGGTGATTTATCTACTTTCAAAGATGCTAAACTCCTTAATACTTCCTCTCTCACTATGTTTATCCCATCCAATATTTCACACTCCTCCTCCTTAACTACAATGTCTGTATCATCCCTCTCTTGTGAAGACAGACACAAAGTTTTCATTAAGAACTATACCAACATCTTCCGCCTCTACCTTTTTAGTCTCTAATAGGCCCTACTCTTTCTTTAGTTATCCTCTTGCTCTTTACGTATTTATTAAACATTTTTGGGTTTTCCTTGATTTTACTTGCCAATATTTTTTCATGTCCTCTCTTTACTTTCCTAATCTCTTTAATTTTACGAAGCCGAGAAGTGATTTAGCAAAAGTGAACTGGAAACAGCTACTTGAAGGTAAATCAATGTCAGAGCAGTGGGAGGTATTCAAGGGGGAGATTCAAGGGGTTCAGAGTAAACCCCTGCACTTTTTATACTCCTCTCGGCCTTTTGCAGTATTGAGTTCTTGGTGTCTGACATATGAAGGGATTCGCAAAATTTCACATGTTCCCCCCACCCCGAAGATTTATTGGAGTTATTAAAGAAACCCTGGTGTGACTGTTTTAAAAAATCCAAGGTCTCTCAAAATGGCTGCAGTCAGACACATGGCCGAGGACCGGCAGATTTGAAATTGCATTCTCAACAACTCGGCAGGCTTCGTGTCTCAGACAGGTTTCTTTAAACAATGCAGCTGCATTCTAGCCCTGAGGCAAGCTATCAACATGGCCAGCCAACACATCAAAATTCGAGCAGGAAGTGATTGCAGGACAAAAGGTGAACCATCAAGGTACATTCGGAACAATGGTAAAGCAGTTAGCGAACAGATCGATACAGGAAATGGCCATTAATGTAAATGGGCCAGAGATGGGGTCCTTTGTCTTACGTTTTGTGCTTAAATCAAACAATGAAGCAAGCTGATGAGGTATGAAAAAAACCTGTTACCAAGAGGGTATAACTGGGCTTCCCAGTATCTCTCTCTCTCTTCTCTCTTCGCCTCTTGGCCCTGTCCTGTCTGTCTGCTAGCAACTAAGAAGGAAGGCCATCCAGTAAACCTCGCAACCACATGTCGACGGCAGCAGCAGGCACAGGGGCCAGGCCTTTTCATCTGTTTTCACCGGTGAGCATTAATTTTCTGGCTGCCACAAGACAACCTAGCATAAGTGTAAGGTTGGGGGTTAAGGGATATTGCTAAACTTGTGATTTTAGAATTTTCCCTCGATGTGTCCGTTTCTTTCAACCCGATAAGTGTAAGACTGTATTACATCCATAGCGATTTCTTTTTATCTTCTGTATTATACTGTTTACCTTGTAGTTTTAGTTTTCTTATTAATAAACATTGGTTTTCCTTGTACCAATCCACTGGTCTGTTTGTCTGTCTTTGTTACCACTCGATAAGTCCTCAGCTCAGAATCAGGAAGGGGTAAGCGATTCGCAACCGCACTGCGGGCAGGGCAGCTCAGGAAAACATAACTGGCTGACCTATTATAAGCCCGAGAAACAGTAAAAAAAGAAACCCCTTACAGAAAAGCTTCCCTTTTCTGCCTTATCTTACCCTGTATGCTCCTTGTCATCCAGCGGGCCCTAAATTTGGCCGCCCCAACCTTCTTCTTTGTGGGAACATGTTTACTCTGAACTCCTTGAATCTCTCCCTTGAATGCCTCCCACTGCTCTGACACTGATTTACCTTCAAGTAGCTGTTTCCAGTTCACTTTTGTAAATCACTTCTGAGCTTAGTAAAATTGGCCTTTCCCCAATTTAGAACTTTAATTCCTGTTCTATCTTTGTCCTTTTCCATAACTATTCTAAATCTAACTGAATTATGATCACTACCACCAAAATGATGCTCCTTCCACCTGCCCAGCTTCATTCCCTAAAACTAAATCCAGAACTGCCCCCTCTCTTGTTGGGCTCGCTACATACTGGCTAAAAAAGTTCTCCTGAATGCAGATTAAGAATTTTGCGCCCTCTATACCCTTCACACTGTTTGTGTCCCAGTTAATATTAGGGTGGGTGAAATCCCCTACTATTACACTTTGTGAGTGTTGCTAACTGGGTAGCCTGATCACAGGCAGTGTTGATTGATGTGAGGTGCCGACAAGTAGGGAGTGTGAAAAGGGACTAGAGCCTCCTGCTGTTTCTGGCCCTGTGGTGGATTTCCCTGAGATCCCACCCTGTGCCTGTAATGGGCCCCAACCCAGGAAAAGGGGTCAGGGTCACAGTGGAGCCTGGGCAGCGGGCAGGTGTCCAGCCCTGACCCATCACCAGCAGAAACCCCCCCCCCTGGAGAGAAAGCCAGCCTCTGTACTCACACATTACAACAGTGATTACACATCAAAAGTACTTCATTGGCTGGAAAGCACTTTGGGACATCCTGAGGTCATGAAAGGCATGATATAAAGGCAAGTCCTTCTGTCTTTTTCTTTCTTTTTCTCTGTCTTTCTATTTCTTTCCATCACTTTCTTTCTGGATTGTGCCGTGATCTCTGGGCATTTTCAGTCCCCGATGTCAGTCGAGCTCCCCCCTCGCAGACAGAGGCCAGGAGTGAGAATTACAGGGGAGTCAGAGCTCAGTTCTCTCAGTGAGTGATGGAGATCTCGTATCCACGGAATGTCCCAATCATACAGGAAAAATCAGCTGTGTACAAATATGGAAGGAAAATAAGGAGAGATGTAGTCCATAGGAAAGCATTGTCTCAAACACCCAATTTGCAGGCTGCAGTGATTTTAAAACTGGTACATTAAGGAATGTGTGAGACAGAACAGGCAGAATCTGTGGCTCCTCCCTGCGGAAGCTCCCTGCCTAATAGGGATGTGGGTGCTGCCTTTTAAATGAACCCGTTGTTTACCTATTTGCTAAAATGAATGAAAGTCGGTAAATATACTCTAGTGCAATGTAATGACACAACAGGCATACGGAACAATGAACATCGTGGATGACTGTGGGACTTTTTTTTATCCATTCATGGGATGTGGGCGTCGCTGGCAAGACCAGCATTTATTGCCCATCCCTAATTGCCCTTGAGAAGGTGGTGGTGAGCCGCCTTCTTGAACCGCTGCAGTCCGTGTGGTGACGGTTCTCCCACAGTGCTGTTAGGAAGGGAGTTCCAGGATTTTGACCCAGCGACGATGAAGGAACGGCGATATATTTCCAAGTCGGGATGGTGTGTGACTTGGAGGGGAACGTGCAGGTGGTGTTGTTCCCATGTGCCTGCTGCCCTTGTCCTTCTAGGTGGTAGAGGTCGCGGGTTTGGGAGGTGCTGTCGAAGAAGCCTTGGCGAGTTGCTGCAGTGCATCCTGTGGATGGTACACACTGCAGCCACAGTGCGCCGGTGGTGAAGGGAGTGAATGTTTAGGGTGGTGGATGGGGTGCCAATCAAGCGGGCTGCTTTATCTTGGATGGTGTCGAGCTTCTTGAGTGTTGTTGGAGCTGCACTCATCCAGGCAAGTGGAGAGTATTCCATCACATTCCTGACTTGTGCCTGCTCTGCTGTCTCACTATTTCTTACTGACACACCCCCTGAATGTGCTGTGTTAAAAAGCAGGGTATTCGAGAGTATTCTGGAGTGCTTCAGCACAAATCCATTCCCTAGTTAATCTGCTATGGTGACACACCTGGGGAGTTAATACCAGCTGGAGACTTTAGGTCAAACAGGGGTCGAAGATGGGGGGAGGTCTGCACCAGAGGGTCATGGTAGAGTAGGGTGGGGGTGGCAGGGAATGTAGAGCAAGGGAAGAGGAAGGGAGAAAGGAGGGAGCAAGAGGGCAGAGGAAGAGGAGGGGTGCGAGGTGGATGGGGAAGAAAGGAGATGTTACCAATTCGAATCTGTAATAGATACCTCTTTGGGTTCAGCGGTGACATTGAAGTCAATGGAAAGGAAAATCGAGGAGGATGTACAACAGGTGGCCAATCATCTGCCACCCATTTTGTGCTGAAGTTGAGTTTCATCCCCTCAGTGCCCTATATCCACTATACTGTGTGGGAGCAGTACCCAGGAGTGTAACAATTAAAGTCCTTCATGATCTAGATCTCCGTGTCTTAAACATGTGTGCTCCTTCAATCTCTCAAAAGCCGACTGAGTTAAGACCAGATGAGGCAGCGTCTGCTTCAATACTTAAACTGCTTTATTTCACAGTAGGTAAAATATACAGGATGATGGGATTGATGAGAGTCGCATACAAAAATAAAGGACACGTAAGCACTGGCCCACTTAAAAGAACGATCTCTCTGCACCCTGTCCTATTGTCGAGTGCAGAGGTCCTACCCCTGTGTAACTTTCTGCTGCACGACAGCCCTTGATGTCTGTTTTCTCATGTTCAAAAACCTGTCTGCAGATCAATAAAGATCAAGGAGTTGGCCAATACCAAGGTGCGAGGTGTCGTTCTGAATAACCCAACATAGCTAACCAATTGCCTATGGTTTGGCCTCTGAGTGAAACAACTTCCTACCTTGTATTAGAATTGCCCTTTGCCTTCCTACCGATCCACAGTCCGGCCCCTGGGACTGAATTGCAAAGCAAATCTCTTTTAGTCAAGCTTTGACTCAACACACACTTTACCATAGCTCATGTCTAAATCCTTTCCGTGAAAGAAATGACCACAGAATCTCAAACTGTGCCAGGGAGAGGGAGGAAGGGGAGGGTAAGTCAGGGGGACAGGGAGGAGAGTTTTTGGCTAAAAATGGAGTCTACATTTGCCACCTTTCAAAGTCCCTTCACTGCTCCGACAGCTGTTTGTTTATCAGGAGCCTCATCTGGTTTCTCTTTTTTCTGTTTTCTTATTTTGAATGGGCCATTGACTTTTTTTTTATTCGTTCATGGGATGTGGGCGTCGCTGGCGAGGCCAGCATTTATTGCCCATCCCTAATTGCCCTTGAGAAGGTGGTGGTGAGCCGCCTTCTTGAACCGCTGCAGTCCGTGTGGTGAAGGTTCTCCCACAGTGCTGTTAGGAAGGGAGTTCCAGGATTTTGACCCAGCGACGATGAAGGAACGGCGATATATTTCCAAGTCGGGATGGTGTGTGACTTGGAGGGGAACGTGCAGGTGGTGTTGTTCCCATGTACCTGCTGCCCTTGTCCTTCTAGGTGGTAGAGGTCGCGGGTTTGGGAGATGCTGTCGAAGAAGCCTTGGCGAGTTGCTGCAGTGCATCCTGTGGATGGTACACACTGCAGCCACAGTGCGCCGGTGGTGAAGGGAGTGAATGTTTAGGGTGGTGGATGGGGTGCCAATCAAGCGGGCTGCTTTATCTTGGATGGTGTCGAGCTTCTTGAGTGTTGTTGGAGCTGCACTCATCCAGGCAAGTGGAGAGTATTCCATCACACTCCTGACTTGTGCCTTGTAGATGGTGGAGACTGGAGCAGAAGTGGCAAAAAGAGGCACAGGAAGTGGGAAAGACCAAGGAAAGCCACAGGCTCCAGATCCGCCGACAATAGTGGGGGGGGGGGGGGGGAGGAAGGGGAAGCGGGGGAGGGGAGAGGGCAGTGGCGGCAATAATGGAGGCAATGAGCACCAAGATTAGAACAGGCTGTGGAGCAATCAGGACACAGTAGCAGTGGTGAGAACTGCTGTGGGGAGACTAGATTATTGGATCAAATTTAAAGAGAGATACCTGTCACACAAGTCCAACTGAATCTCATCACACCAAAGGCAAAATAATAGTGGAATTTATTGGAGAAATGAAGAACTACCAACATCAAAATTATTTGCACATTATGTAAAATGTGTTTTAAATGCAGAAGATCTGATTCTCAACAATTGATCAGTGTTTTTTTGTACTCCCACTTCCATTCTTTTTTCCACTCTCGCCCCCAATGCTTTTTAGTTCAACTCCTTTGCCTCGATTCTCGAGTGAAGTAGCAGGTGCGTTGGGGGCAGGGCGGGGGGCTCTGAAAATCAGGGGAAACCCGGCTCCAACCCGTAGACTTCCGGGTTCCCCACTGACGTGTCTGGGTGCGCGCACCTCATGAATGCGGAAGTCCCACCAGCAATTAAAGCCAGCGGGATGATAGTTAAGAGAGTTATTTAGATACTTGAAGTACTTAATTTGGTGCAAACTGAGGCAGGGGTCCGATTTTCAAACATCCTCATTATGTTTCCCGTTCTGAGGGAAACACTCCATGTTCTACCAGACGTGTTTCAGCCGACAGCCAGTTGGACATTTCAATGCTTGTCTGAGAGATGGGGATAAAAGGTGAGTTATTGCAGCAGGGCACTCAGTTCTTTCAGACAAACCTTTGGCTGGGAGATTCACTGAAAATTCTTACTTTCCATTCACAATTCTTCTGTTCACACATATTTACCAACTTTTCAGACCCCCTCAAACTGACAGGATGAGGGGGTGTGGGGGGGCGCCATGGCTCCGTTCACCACTACATCCGAGGACGAGCACCATCACCATCCTCGCCAGGCACGGCGTGCACCTCCGCCACGTGGAGCTCCACAACACAGTGCTGCACCACAGGCACCTGCACAAGAGCACGGAGGGCAATAACAGAGAGAGCGACGTTACAGGAGGCACTACCCCCGCCACAGGGTCTACAGACCGAGGCTCAGCTTACTGGACCTCTCTGAGGAGCAGTCCATACGAGGCTCAGAGTCAGTTGCCAGGTAGTCGCAGACATCTGCAGCCTCCTTCATGCCGAGCTTCTCCCGGCTGGGCCGAGCAGCATCTGCTTACCTGTCGCTGTCAAAGTCACCACTGCCCACAACTTCTTCGCCTCCGGATCATTCCACGGTGCCACCGGGGACATCGCCGGGGTCACACAAGTGCATAAGGCAGGTCACAATGGCTTGTTTCACAGGGCCTCGCACAACATCAACTTCCCCATGGATGACCTCAGCCAGACGGAGAGGGCAGTGGGATTCCACTCTGTGGCCGGCTTCCCACGGGTGCAGGGTGTAATAGATTGTACCCAGATAGCAATACGAGCACCTCCACACGAGCCAGGACTGTTCATCAACTGGAAGGGCTATCACTCCATCAATTCTAAGCTCGTTTGTGACCACCGCAAAAATTCCTTCACGTGTGCACCAGATACCCTGGCAGCTGCCACGATTCCTTCATTCTGAGGGAATCCAACATCCCGGGCCTCTTCCACGCATCAAACACCCTTAAGGGCTGACTCCTCGGGGACAAGGGATACCCCCTGCACACATGGTTCATGACACCTCTGAGGAATCCCATCACCGAGCAACAGCAACATCGCCACAGGTCTACAATTGAGCAGGCTATAGGGCTGCTCAAGATGCGATTTAGGTGCCTTGATCGTTCTGGGGGAGCGCTTAATATGCACCAGACAGAGTGGGACGCATTATAGTCGTGTGATGTGTCCTGCACAACATGGCACAACAGAGAGGGGTGCAACTTGAGGAGGCCCCATCCACACCTGCCACCCACACTGAGGAGGAGGAGGCAGAGGATGAGGAGGAGAAGGACAAGGAGGAGGAGGATGAGGAGGAGGAGGCAGAGGAGGAGGAGCAACCCATGGGCAGAACAGCGGCTCACCTGGCTGCTCGTGAGGCCAGGGAATCACTGATATGTGAACAGTTCTCCTAACATCAGAAAGTGTGAAGAGTCCAGCCCTCACCACCTGGAAAGAGCAGCGCCCACACCAGCACCCCCACCCCTCCCTGCACAAAACAGTCCTGCAACTACACATACACCCACTGTGAAGTGACCCAACGGGTGGCATCAAGTGTCGCCGTTCATGGTGAACCTCATGAAAGGGCCTTATTACAGAAGCCAGTCAAGAATGGCCAAGACATGACAGTGGTGGTGAGAATGATAACATTTAATGTGAATATAACAAAAACCAAATATAAATGGAAAACATGACAGTCTGTCAGACACCCTTGTGCATCCCCTTCGTGCTCACAAATCCTTAGGCTTCCTCTTCCAACTATTTCTACGTGGTGCATCCCCTGTGGCTGCAGCAGAGGTAGTGGCAGGTTGCTCATGTCCATGCCCTGACCGATAAGATGCTTTTGGCCTATGCCCTCTGGGTTTTGGTGCCCGTGAGGGCCCCTCCAAAGACTGCTCCACCTGCACCTGTGCAGGGGCAGACTTGGCCACCTGGAGAAGAGGAACATTGCGGGTACTGGTTGAGAGGGGGGCAATGGGTGAGAGGTGGGGGCATTTTGAGTGGCGTCCCCACTCCAATGTTCCCTTTCGCTGACATCCCTCTCCTGGATCAGGCCCACATCACTCCTACTACCCTGCTGGAGAACAGTTTGGAGGACATGTATGATGCCTTGGAAGCCCAGTTGTAGAGTATCTGTCTGCCTGTTTAAGGCGGCAGAATGTTGTTCACCCTGTGTTCGAAGGGCCGTTGTCAGGGCCTGAATGGACTCATTTATGAGCTGTGCTTGCAGCTCAATGGGGGCTAGCCTTAACTCCATCGCTGACATTCCCGCACTTACCTGTGACAGTTGCTCACGTCCCTGTGACAGTATCTCAGAGATTCCCTCACGTCCCTGTGATAATGTCTCAGAGATTCCCTCCCGTACCTGTGCCACCATTCCACTCATGCAGGAGTTGGACTCCTCCATCCTCTGCGCTATTGTGGAGTGTGCGCGTGGCACCTGTTCCAGCACCTCGTAAATGTGCTGCTGCCCCTCGATCATTCTCCTTTTAAAGAATGGTCCCCAGGGTTCAGCATCTGTGTCCAGCTGAGCAGAGCCTGGAGAGGAGTGCTCCCACCGACATGGACTCTCCACAGCTGCCCCTGCCACCAGTGTCTGCTCGTGCTCACATGTGTGTAGTGACTCACCAGGTGCCAACCCAACTAACTCGCCGCTGGTGGACGGCTCGCTATGATGTGAAGGTGAACTCTCAGAGGCCGGCAGGTCCTCTGAGGAATCACCCTCTCCCATCACTGTGGTCATTGAAGAGCCTGTAAGAGAACAGAAGGCAATATTAAGCATCACAGATGTATCATGTTGCGATGAGCATACTGAGGTGTTGAAGATGGCGAGGCATGTTATCATCAATTCATATGGTGTGTGATGAACATTAAAGTTGTGTCACCAGACGTTTGTTGGGTGCCAGTCTCGCCTTCCCCGACGGACAGGCCCTCGAGGGTGCGGCTGAGCTCCAGCGCCTCCTGCTCCGCCTCTTTGAGGACCACTACTTGTTGTGGCCCCCCCTCCAGTCCTCGCCCTCCCGTGCATTTTGTGCTCTCTTCTCCTAGAAGGGGACAAAGTACAGACTTATTTTGCTGATCCCATTCTTACAGTGTGGGTAATGGTAGGTGATGGACAGAGAGCCATCATCCTTGTTACAATACGGGTAACGGTAGGTAATGGACAGACGGCCATACTCCATTGTTACAATACGGGTAACGGTAGGTGATGGACAGAGAGCCATAATCCATTGTTACAATACGGGTAATGGTAGGTAATGGACAGAGCCATACTCCATTGTTACAATATGGGTAATGGTAGGTAATGGACAGACGGCCATACTCCATTGTTACAATACGGGTAATGGTAGGTAATGGACAGAGCCATACTCCATTGTTACAATATGGGTAATGGTAGGTAATGGACAGACGGCCATACTCCATTGTTACAATACGGGTAACGGTAGGTGATGGACAGAGAGCCATACTCCATTGTTACAATACGGGTAATGGTAGGTAATGGACAGACGGCCATACTCCATTGTTACAATACGGGTAACGGTAGGTGATGGACAGAGAGCCATACTCCATTGTTACAATACGGGTAATGGTAGGTAATGGACAGACGGCCATACTCCATTGTTACAATACGGGTAACGGTAGGTGATGGACAGAGAGCCATACTCCATTGTTACAATACGGGTAATGGTAGGTAATGGACAGAGCCATACTCCATTGTTACAATACGGGTAATGGTAGGTAATGGACAGAGAGCCATAATCCATTGTTACAATATGGGTAATGGTAGGTAATGGACAGAGCCATACTCCATTGTTACAATACGGGTAATGGTAGGTAATGGACAGAGCCATACTCCATTGTTACAATACGGGTAATGGTAGGTAATGGACAGAGAGCCATAATCCATTGTTACAATATGGGTAACGGTAGGTAATGGATAGAGAGCCATCATCCTTGTTACAATACGGGTAACGGTAGGTAATGGACAGACGGCCATACTCCATTGTTACAATACGGGTAACGGTAGGTGATGGACAGAGAGCCATACTCCATTGTTACAATACGGGTAATGGTAGGTAATGGACAGACGGCCATACTCCATTGTTACAATACGGGTAACGGTAGGTGATGGACAGAGAGCCATACTCCATTGTTACAATACGGGTAATGGTAGGTAATGGACAGAGCCATACTCCATTGTTACAATACGGGTAATGGTAGGTAATGGACAGAGAGCCATAATCCATTGTTACAATATGGGTAACGGTAGGTAATGGACAGAGCCATACTCCATTGTTACAATACGGGTAATGGTAGGTAATGGACAGAGCCATACTCCATTGTTACAATACGGGTAATGGTAGGTAATGGACAGAGAGCCATAATCCATTGTTACAATATGGGTAACGGTAGGTAATGGACAGAGCCATACTCCATTGTTACAATACGGGTAATGGTAGGTAATGGACAGAGAGCCATAATCCATTGTTACAATACGGGTAACGGTAGGTAATGGACAGAGCCATACTCCATTGTTACAATACGGGTAATGGTAGGTAATGGACAGAGAGCCATAATCCATTGTTACAATACGGGTAATGGTAGGTAATGGACAGAGCCATACTCCATTGTTACAATATGGGTAATGGTAGGAAATGGACAGAGAGCCATACTCCATTGTTACAATACGGGTAACGGTAGGTAATGGACAGAGAGCCATACTCCATTGTTACAATACGGGTAATGGTAGGTAATGGACAGAGAGCCATACTCCATTGTTACAATACGGGTAACGGTAGGTAATGGACAGAGAGCCATACTCCATTGTTACAATACGGGTAATGGTAGGTAATGGACAGAGCCATACTCCATTGTTACAATACGGATAATGGTAGGTAATGGACAGAGAGCCATAATCCATTGTTACAATACGGGTAACGGTAGGTGATGGACAGAGAGCCATAATCCATTGTTACAATACGGGTAATGGTAGGTAATGGACAGAGAGCCATACTCCATTGTTACAATACGGATAATGGTAGGTGATGGACAGAGAGCCATACTCCATTGTTACAATACGGGTAATGGTAGGTAATGGACAGAGCCATACTCCATTGTTACAATACGGGTAATGGTAGGTAATGGACAGAGAGCCATAATCCATTGTTACAATATGGGTAACGGTAGGAAATGGACAGAGAGCCATACTCCATTGTTACAATATGGGTAATGGTAGGTAATGGACAGAGAGCCATACTCCATTGTTACAATACGGGTAACGGTAGGTAATGGACAGAGAGCCATAATCCATTGTTACAATACGGGTAATGGTAGGTAATGGACAGAGAGCCATAATCCATTGTTACAATACGGGTAATGGTAGGAAATGGACAGAGAGCCATACTCCATTGTTACAATACGGGTAATGGTAGGTGATGGACAGAGAGCCATAATCCATTGTTACAATACGGGTAATGGTAGGTGATGGACAGAGAGCCATAATCCATTGTTACAATACGGGTAACGGTAGGTGATGGACAGAGAGCCATAATCCATTGTTACAATACGGGTAATGGTAGGTGATGGACAGAGAGCCATAATCCATTGTTACAATACGGGTAACGGTAGGTGATGGACAGAGAGCCATAATCCATTGTTACAATACGGGTAACGGTAGGTGATGGACAGAGAGCCATACTCCATTATTACAGTCAGGGGACTCGATGTTAGTCCAGTTAAAACATTTTAAAATGGGGACGGTATCCCCAACCCCCCCCATGTACATGCCCATTGCTGTTTTTATGTCGGCAGGTTTCGTGTTGTGCGAGTGTCCAGCTATCGAGAGATGAGACACTTCATTAACAGGATCCTACAGTACAATTGATTTAAATTTTAAAATTGCCGGACAGAGTTCCAAGGGCTTGAGAAACTCGGTGGTGAAAGGGAGGTGGGAGCTGCCAGCTCAAGAAGGTAAGTGCCCTTTACAGCACTCCTTGTGGGCCAGGAGGAGCAGGAATACTCTCTCCGGCCCCTCAAGGAAGCCTTTGGCCTCCCCTCTTCCGATTGTGGCCTCTCTCTTCCTCCCGCCACGATCGGTGACATCCCCTCCACACAAGCCCCAATCTCTCACTCCCTCTCCCCTCCCGATTACCGGGGACCGTCCCGTTGGGTCCCCGACTGTGGCCTCCTGCTGCTGGTCTTCTCGCCCAGCAGCCTGCCAGCCTATCAATCTGACCAGATGCCGGGCGGGAAATGGAAGAAAAAAATTATTATGAGCTCCTGCCGTTAAATTCGGCAAGATCTCCACGTCCCTGGCCTTGCTGGTTTTCCCCACACTCCCCTGTATCCTCCCCTGTAAATATTGGGCCGAGGGTAGCAGCAAGTGATGGGCAGAGGGCCGTACTCCATTGATCTTGGAAGCCAGAGAACTGGTAATATTAAAGAGATGGATTTGGAATTGGCGCTCGGTGTAATTCTGATCATGCTTCTCATACAGCGCTAGTTTGAGAAAACAATGACATTATTTATCTGTAAACCCCGCCCCCCCTCTCTCTCTGGGGGTTTTATTACCCCACACACCTGGCGGGAAAGGGGAGGCCCACGGGGCGCACAGGTAAATCGCCTCCGAAAATTTACCCCTCCACTCCCGTCAACCTCCACCTTAACCGGGACCTTATTTTTTTAGGCGTTCGATGCGCCTGCCTGACTCAGACAGGAGTCTCGTTAATATGCGCAAGTGCGAGAACGGGCCTCATAGAATCAGAAAGATTCTGCAATCCCTGAGAAAGAGTCACCCAAGTATCCTCCAGTCCCTCCGAAGTGATGCCCTGTATATTCTCCAAACGGTCTCACAGAACCTATAGTCCTTTATTCAGTGACTCCAGGTTGAGTTGACAGACTTGCCTGGATCTCACGAAGCAGAAGAAGGTTTGCAGACGCTCCTGCAGCTGCCCCTTTCTCCAGGCTTCCCTGGATTGAGTTGAACTGCTCTTGGATGTTGATGCACTGTGGGGATGTGGACTCAACTGCTATCCTAGTCATCGGCCATACATCTTGGTAGAAGCCTTGGTAGAGGCCACGCCATACCTCCAATGTGTTTGATGCTATGTTCATGGCAGGACTCCTGTGATCATTATTCGTGTTCTCCTCAGTCAGGGATCGACATGTCTTATCCCTGCACTCAACTGGATCAGGCTCCACATCTGCATCCTCTGGCATCCTTGTGCTCTATGTCTCACCATGTGTCAGTTCTTCATTTACACAATCTGCACCCCCCTCAAGTGGGTGTCTCTGGGCTGCCTAGTGCAAGGGCAGGGTGAATGCCAGGGTGGGTGAGTAGTTGAAGAGTTACCGGGGTAATGAGGAATACACTGCTCTGTTCTTCAGCATTCGTTGCAGCCGTCTCCTGGCTTGCTGCCTCTGGAGGTTAAAAAACATAACTTTGGTCTGCTTGAACACAATTCTATCTTAATTAGCTACACTGATAAACCACACCCTTCCCAATAACACTGATATACCACACCCTTCCCAATAACACTGATATACCACACCCTTCCCAATAACACTGATATACCACACCCTTCCCAATAACACTGATATACCACACCCTTCCCAATAACACTGATATAACACACCCTTCCCAATAACACTGATATACCACACCCTTCCCAATAACACTGATATACCACACCCTTCCCAATAACACTGATATACCACACCCTTCCCAATAACACTGATATACCACACCCTTCCCAATAACACTGATAAACTACACCCTTCCCAATAACACTGATATACCACACCCTTCCCAATAACACTGATATACCACACCCTTCCCAATAACACTGATATACCACACCCTTCCCAATAACACTGATATACCACACCCTTCCCAATAACACTGATATACCACACCCTTCCCAATAACACTGATAAACCACACCCTTCCCAATAACACTGATATACCACACCCTTCCCAATAACACTGATAAACCACACCCTTCCCAATAACACTGATATACCACACCCTTCCCAATAACACTGATAAACCACACCCTTCCCAATAACACTGATATAGCACACCCTTCCCAATAACACTGATAAACCACACCCTTCCCAATAACACTGATATACCGCACCCTTCCCAATAACACTGATATACCACACCCTTCCCAATAACACTGATATACCACACCCTTCCCAATAACACTGATATAGCACACCCTTCCCAATAACACTGATAAACCACACCCTTCCCAATAACACTGATATACCGCACCCTTCCCAATAACACTGATATACCGCACCCTTCCCAATAACACTGATAAACCACACCCTTCCCAATAACACTGATATAGCACACCCTTCCCAATAACACTGATAAACCACACCCTTCCCAATAACACTGATAAACCACACCCTTCCCAATAACACTGATATACCACACCCTTCCCAATAACACTGATAAACCACACCCTTCCCAATAACACTGATATACCACACCCTTCCCAATAACACTGATATACCACACCCTTCCCAATAACACTGATATACCACACCCTTCCCAATAACACTGATATACCACACCCTTCCCAATAACACTGATAAACCACACCCTTCCCAATAACACTGATATACCACACCCTTCCCAATAACACTGATATACCACACCCTTCCCAATAACACTGATATACCACACCCTTCCCAATAACACTGATATACCACACCCTTCCCAATAACACTGATAAACCACAACCTTCCCAATAACACTGATATACCACACCCTTCCCAATAACACTGATATACCACACCCTTCCCAATAACACTGATATACCACACCCTTCCCAATAACACTGATATATCACACCCTTCCCAATAACACTGATATACCACACCCTTCCCAATAACACTGATAAACCACACCCTTCCCAATAACACTGATATACCACACCCTTCCCAATAACACTGATATACCACACCCTTCCCAATAACACTGATAAACCACACCCTTCCCAATAACACTGATATACCACACCCTTCCCAATAACACTGATAAACCACACCCTTCCCAATAACACTGATATAGCACACCCTTCCCAATAACACTGATAAACCACACCCTTCCCAATAACACTGATATACCACACCCTTCCCAATAACACTGATATACCACACCCTTCCCAATAACACTGATAAACCACACCCTTCCCAATAACACTGATATACCACACCCTTCCCAATAACACTGATATACCACACCCTTCCCAATAACACTGATATACCACACCCTTCCCAATAACACTGATAAACTACACCCTTCCCAATAACACTGATATACCACACCCTTCCCAATAACACTGATATATCACACCCTTCCCAATAACACTGATAAACCACACCCTTCCCAATAACACTGATATACCACACCCTTCCCAATAACACTGATATATCACACCCTTCCCAATAACACTGACAAACCACACCCTTCCCAATAACACTGATATACCACACCCTTCCCAATAACACTGATATACCACACCCTTCCCAATAACACTGATATACCACACCCTTCCCAATAACACTGATAAACTACACCCTTCCCAATAACACTGATATACCACACCCTTCCCAATAACACTGATATATCACACCCTTCCCAATAACACTGATAAACCACACCCTTCCCAATAACACTGATATACCACACCCTTCCCAATAACACTGATAAACCACACCCTTCCCAATAACACTGATATAGCACACCCTTCCCAATAACACTGATAAACCACACCCTTCCCAATAACACTGATATACCGCACCCTTCCCAATAACACTGATATACCACACCCTTCCCAATAACACTGATATACCACACCCTTCCCAATAACACTGATATAGCACACCCTTCCCAATAACACTGATAAACCACACCGTTCCCAATAACACTGATATACCGCACCCTTCCCAATAACACTGATATACCGCACCCTTCCCAATAACACTGATAAACCACACCCTTCCCAATAACACTGATATAGCACACCCTTCCCAATAACACTGATAAACCACACCCTTCCCAATAACACTGATAAACCACACCCTTCCCAATAACACTGATATACCACACCCTTCCCAATAACACTGATAAACCACACCTTCCCAATAACACTGATATACCACACCCTTCCCAATAACACTGATATACCACACCCTTCCCAATAACACTGATATACCACACCCTTCCCAATAACACTGATATACCACACCCTTCCCAATAACACTGATAAACCACACCCTTCCCAATAACACTGATATACCACACCCTTCCCAATAACACTGATATACCACACGCTTCCCAATAACACTGATATACCACACCCTTCCCAATAACACTGATATACCACACCCTTCCCAATAACACTGATAAACCACACCCTTCCCAATAACACTGATATACCACACCCTTCCCAATAACACTGATATACCACACCCTTCCCAATAACACTGATATACCACACCCTTCCCAATAACACTGATATATCACACCCTTCCCAATAACACTGATATACCACACCCTTCCCAATAACACTGATATACCACACCCTTCCCAATAACACTGATATACCACACCCTTCCCAATAACACTGATAAACCACACCCTTCACAATAACACTGATATACCACACCCTTCCCAATAACACTGATAAACCACACCCTTCCCAATAACACTGATATAGCACACCCTTCCCAATAACACTGATAAACCACACCCTTCCCAATAACACTGATATACCGCACCCTTCCCAATAACACTGATATACCACACCCTTCCCAATAACACTGATAAACCACACCCTTCCCAATAACACTGATATACCACACCCTTCCCAATAACACTGATATACCACACCCTTCCCAATAACACTGATATACCACACCCTTCCCAATAACACTGATAAACTACACCCTTCCCAATAACACTGATATACCACACCCTTCCCAATAACACTGATATATCACACCCTTCCCAATAACACTGATAAACCACACCCTTCCCAATAACACTGATATACCACACCCTTCCCAATAACACTGATATATCACACCCTTCCCAATAACACTGACAAACCACACCCTTCCCAATAACACTGATATACCACACCCTTCCCAATAACACTGATATACCACACCCTTCCCAATAACACTGATATACCACACCCTTCCCAATAACACTGATAAACTACACCCTTCCCAATAACACTGATATACCACACCCTTCCCAATAACACTGATATATCACACCCTTCCCAATAACACTGATAAACCACACCCTTCCCAATAACACTGATATACCACACCCTTCCCAATAACACTGATAAACCACACCCTTCTCAATAACACTGATATATCACACCCTTCCCAATAACACTGATATACCACACCCTTCCCAATAACACTGATATACCACACCCTTCCCAATAACACTGATATACCACACCCTTCCCAATAACACTGATAAACCACACCCTTCCCAATAACACTGATAAACCACACCCTTCCCAATAACACTGATATACTACACCCTTCCCAATAACACTGATATACCACACCCTTCCCAATAACACTGATATATCACACCCTTCCCAATAACACTGATAAACCACACCCTTCCCAATAACACTGATATACCACACCCTTCCCAATAACACTGATAAACCACACCCTTCTCAATAACACTGATATATCACACCCTTCCCAATAACACTGATATACCACACCCTTCCCAATAACACTGATATACCACACCCTTCCCAATAACACTGATATACCACACCCTTCCCAATAACACTGATAAACCACACCCTTCCCAATAACACTGATATACTACACCCTTCCCAATAACACTGATATACCACACCCTTCCCAATAACACTGATAAACCACACCCTTCTCAATAACACTGATATATCACACCCTTCCCAATAACACTGAGATATCACAACCTTCCCAATAACACTGATAAACCACACCCTTCCCAATAACACTGATATATCACACCCTTCCCAATAACACTGATATACCACTCCCTTCCCAATAACACTGATATACCACACCCTTCCCAATAACACTGATATACCACACCCTTCCCAATAACACTGATAAACCACACCCTTCCCAATAACACTGATATACTACACCCTTCCCAATAACACTGATATACCACACCCTTCCCAATAACACTGATAAACCACACCCTTCTCAATAACACTGATATATCACACCCTTCCCAATAACACTGATATATCACACCCTTCCCAATAACACTGATAAACCACACCCTTCCCAATAACACTGATATATCACACCCTTCCCAATAACACTGATATACCACACCCTTCCCAATAACACTGATATACCACACCCTTCCCAATAACACTGATATACTACACCCTTCCCAATAACACTGATATACCACACCCTTCCCAATAACACTGATAAACCACACCCTTCTCAATAACACTGATAAACCACACCCTTCCCAATAACACTGATATATCACACCCTTCCCAATAACACTGATAAACCACACCCTTCCCAATAACACTGATAAACCACACCCTTCCCAATAACACTGATAAACCACACCCTTCCCAATAACACTGATATACCACACCCTTCCCAATAACACTGATAAACCACACCCTTCCCAATAACACTGATATACTACACCCTTCCCAATAACACTGATATACCACACCCTTCCCAATAACACTGATAAACCACACCCTTCCCAATAACACTGATATACCACACCCTTCCCAATAACACTGATATACCACACCCTTCCCAATAACACTGATAAACCACACCCTTCCCAATAACACTGATAAACCACACCCTTCCCAATAACACTGATAAACCACACCCTTCCCAATAACACTGATATATCACACCCTTCCCAATAACACTGATAAACCACACCCTTCCCAATAACACTGATATACTACACCCTTCCCAATAACACTGATATACCACACCCTTCCCAATAACACTGATATACCACACCCTTCCCAATAACACTGATATACCACACCCTTCCCAATAACACTGATATACCACACCCTTCCCAATAACACTGATATACCACACCCTTCCCAATAACACTGATATACCACACCCTTCCCAATAACACTGATATACCACACCCTTCCCAATAACACTGATATACCACACCCTTCCCAATAACACTGATATACCACACCCTTCCCAATAACACTGATATACCACACCCTTCCCAATAACACTGATATACTACACCCTTCCCAATAACATTCCCCAGCCTTACAAGCCCTCTGAACTCTCTGTTCCTCTGACTCTGGCCCCCCTCCCTTCGCTCCACCATTGGCAGCCATGCCTTCAGCTGCCTAGGTCCTAAGCTGTAGAATTCCTCTGCCTAAACCTCTCCACCTCTCCACTCCCCTCCTCTCCTTTATAACCCTCCTTAAAACACATCTCTGTAACCAAGCTTTTGGTCACCTCTCTTAATATCTGCTTCTTTGGCTCAGCATTCATTCTGTGACGAGACCTCTCTGAAACATTTTGGAATATTTGGCTATTTTAACGGCACAATATAAATGCAAGTTGTTGTTGTTAAAAGCTACGGGACAGATTAAAGAACACATAGAAATGTTAAATCAGAAACGGTATATGTTCTCAAAAAGACCAGCGAGGGCACAGTGATTCCCATATCTCCAACACAACTGCTGGGCCAGAGTTGGAGTCAAGGATTAACATTCATCGTCATGCTGTCTCAAATGTCAGACTTGTGCACTTTCTCACAAAACTTGAGTACAGTACTGAGGGAGTGCTGCACTGTTGGAGGTGTCGTCTTTCGGATGAGACGTTAAAACGAGTCCCTGTCTGCCCTCTCAGGTAGATGTAAAAGATTCCATGGCACTCTTACGAAGAAGAGCAGAAGAGATCTCCGCGTTGTCCTGGCCAATAATAATTGCTCAAACAACATCACTAATACAGGTTACCTGGTCATCATCACATTGCTGTTTGTGGGACTTTGCTGTGCAAAATGGTTGCCACATTTCCTGCATTACATTAGTGACTACACTTCAAAAATACTTCACTCTCTGTAAAGGGCTTTGGGACGTCCTGAGGTCATGAAAAGCACGAAATAATTACAAGTCCTTCTTTCTTTTCTTTCATTGGCTGGGTGTTCCCTGCAGTGGGAATGCACTGTGTTAATTGGTTGCTGCAGTCCCCAGATCCCCCAGTCACGGCCTGTCAGGATCCATGGAATGGAAGGTACTAATGGTAGGTGGAAGGAACGAGGACCTAGGATGAGAGGCTTCACCGTGCAAGCAAGCATTCCAGGATGAGAGACAGCTGGCATGAGTGCTGCCAACTCACTTTGCTTCTGCTTCTTTGGCTCAGCATTCATTTTGTGACGAGACCTCTCTGAAGTGTTTTGGAAGGTTTGGCTATGTTAAAGGCACAATATAATCCTGAAAGCCATTGCTTGACTATTGTGCCAGGGAATACCCATTTGGTTCACAGTATTTCAGTTCACTGGCCTGTTATTATAGGTTAGGCAAGGAAGAAAAGGGAGAGGTGTGCAGTATGTTACCTTGCCTGCCCTACTGAAGATATGGAATTTCTTGCAGCACTGTTCTGCAGTCCTGTGGGTGAGGAAGGTGGCAGTTAGTGCCAGTGCCATCTTCCTCCAGGCGGCACAGGGTAATTCCTGGATGACTTGGTGGCATCCACACCCAGGGGTCTGTTTGTCCTGCCTTCCGTGCCCCCTGGAGGGCCGAGAGGTCTGAACGAGTGAAATTGTGCATTCTTTTCCTCTGGCTTGGTGCCATGCCCTCGTGCTCTCTGGACACAGATGAACAGAATTATAAATATTCAAGTGCCAAGTGTAGTAACATTTTGGTAAGTTATGCAGTTAAGTAATTTGAGAGAGAAATGAAAGAAACAAACAGTGTTCCTGTCTTACCTTTTTGTCCCCAGTGTTCCCCTGATTAGCTCAGGCTGAACATTTCATTTAATAGGCTGCACAGAAGTTAAGTGCTGGATCAGTTCCTTGCACTGTTTCCACACCAATTTTACACCAATGTTTGCACCAGTAGATATACAAATCCAAGGAATTTCCATGTATCTCAATCTAGAGGCCCGAGGTGGAAATAGTATTTTTTAAAAGTTGCAACAGCAGTACAAATCAATTCAAGGCAGTTGTATATCGGTGTTATTAGGAAGGGTGTGGTATATCAGTGTTATTGGGAAGGGTGTGGTATATCAGTGATATTGGGAAGGGTGTGGTATATCAGTGTTACTGGGAAGGGTGTGTTATATCAGTGTTATTGGGAAGGGTGTGGTATATCAGTGTTATTGAGAAGGATATGGTATATCAGTGTTATAGGGAAGGGTGTGGTATATCAGTGTTATTGAGAAGGTTGTGGTATATCAGTGTTTTTGGGAAGGTCGTGGTATATCAGTGTTATTGGGAAGGTCGTGGTATATCAGTGTTGCGGGCGTGTGCTATCTGCACCCTGAGGGATGTGATCTGTTGTGTTATTGTGAAGGGTGTCGCATTTCACAGATATTTGTATATAAATAC
This sequence comes from Heptranchias perlo, assembly GCF_035084215.1. Taxonomy (NCBI): domain Eukaryota; kingdom Metazoa; phylum Chordata; class Chondrichthyes; order Hexanchiformes; family Hexanchidae; genus Heptranchias; species Heptranchias perlo. Next base: position 8,839,599 of record NC_090336.1, on the reverse strand, counting down.
CTTTGCGTATAACCACTGTACAGGCCAGAAGTCTTTTGCTTCCTAAACTATTTGAAATAGTTTTTACGTAGTTGGTATAATTGTAATCTTATTCAACTAATGAAATAAAAGAGTTAAAATGTTTTATCCTGCACTCAAAGAGCACTGATAAATCAGTCAAAGCCCACATTTGAATGCTGGTTGTCAGGATAGAACTGAGGCCACAAACGATGTTGTCAGTTTGCAGTGAGCACACGTCCACTTATCATCCACTGTGTCCAGAAAAGATATTTATAAAGGTGGAGTGCTGAATATTGCAGCTTTCCTGGTACCTCTGTGTACTTGTTTCTCATGAGTCATTTACAATCCTTCGACAGTGCTAAATTTAAGCAAAAGTAGGCTGAGTACATGTGAGCTGGTCTCGCCAAGGCTGCTATGTTCATCTGCCAGCTGTGTCCAGGCAGGTGATGTGAATCTGGACAAGACACTGGTTAAGCCCCAGTTGGAATATTGTTTGCTGTTTTGAGCAGCCCTTTATCCAAGGGTATTTGAGCAATGGACAGTAGATTTAGGGGGATGACATGAGTGATGAGAGGAATCAGTTATGATGAAAGACTTGAAAAACTATTTGTTTATTCATGGAGAAGGTTAAGGGAGAATTCTAACGGAAATGGACTCAGGGATTTATCACAACATAAGCAAAGGGGGAAGTTAAAAGACTTTTTTTTTGAAGAAGAGCAGGTAGTTCTCCTTGATGTCCTGGCCAATAATTATCCCTCAATCAACATCACTGAAACAGATCAGCTGATCATTGTCACATTGCTGTTTGTGGGGCCCTGCTGTGAACAAAATGGCTGCCATTCTTCCTGCATTACAACGATGACTACACTCTCTGTAAAGGGCTTTGGGACGTCCTGAGGTCATGAAAAGCACGAAATAATTACAAGTCCTTCTTTCTTTTCTTCCATTGGCTGGGTGTTCCCTGCAGGGGGAATGCACTGTGTTAATTGGTTGCTGCAGTCCCCAGATCCCCCAGTCACGGCCTGTCAGGATCCATGGAATGGAAGGTACTAATGGTAGGTGGAAGGAACGAGGACCTAGGATGAGAGGCTTCACCGTGCAAGCAAGCATTCCAGGATGAGAGACAGCTGGCATGAGTGCTGCCAACTCGCTTTGCTTCTGGGATAAGGAACAGGACACCATGCGAATCCTGAAAATCATTGCTTGTGCCGGGAAATACCCATTTGTTTCTCTGTATTTCTGTTAGATGGTCTGTTGGTATAGGTTCGAAGAAAAGGCAGAGGGATGTAATATGTTACCTTCCCTGTTCTGCTGAGGATATGAAATTTCTTACAGCACTGTCCTGCAGTCCTGGAGGTGAGGAGGTTTGCAGTTAATGTCCGCATGTTTGTGGGATTACATTCACGACCAATTGGTCCGCTTGCCTCTAATTTTCATTGTTATAGTGGCAGGTTTGGAATATCACTGTTAATGGTATGGGTGGGGTATATCAGTGTTATTGGGAAGGGTGTGGTATATCAGTGTTATTGGGAAGGGTGTGGTATATCAGACTTATTGGGAAGGGTGTGGTATATCAGTGTTATTGGGAAGGGTGTGGTATTTCAGTGTTATTGGGAAGGGTGTGGTATATCAGTGTTATTGGGAAGGGGGTGGTATATCAGTGTTATTGGGAAGGGTGTGGTATATCAGTGTTATTGGGAAGGGTGTGGTATATCAGTGTTATTGGGAAGGGTGTGGTATATCAGTGTTATTGGGAAGGGTGTGGTATATCAGTGTTATTGGGAAGGGTGTGGTATATCAATGTTATTGGGAAGGGGGTGGTATATCAGTGTTATTGGGAAGGGTGTGGTATATCAGTGTTATTGTGGAGGGTGTGGTATATCAGTGTTATTGGGAAGGGTGTGGTATATCAGTGTTATTGGGAAGGGTGTGGTATATCAGTGTTATTGTGGAGGGTGTGGTATATCAGTGTTATTGGGAAGGGTGTGGTTTATCAGTGTTATTGGGAAGGGTGTGGTATATCAGTGTTATTGTGAAGGGTGTGGTATATCAGTGTTATTGGGAAGGGTGTGGTATATCAGTGTTATTGGGAAGGGGGTGGTATATCAGTGTTATTGGGAAGGGTGTGGTTTATCAGTGTTATTGGGAAGGGTGTGGTATATCAGTGTTATTGTGAAGGGTGTGGTATATCAGTGTTATTGCGAAGGGTGTGGTATATCAGTGTTATTGGGAAGGGGGTGGTATATCAGTGTTATTGGGAAGGGTGTGGTATATCAGTGTTATTGGGAAGGGTGTGGTATATCAGTGTTATTGGGAAGGGTGTGGTATATCAGTGTTATTGGGAAGGGTGTGGTATATCAGTGTTATTGGGAAGGGTGTGGTATATCAGTGTTATTGTGGAGGGTGTGGTATATCAGTGTTATTGGGAAGGGTGTGGTATATCAATGTTATTGGGAAGGGGGTGGTATATCAGTGTTATTGGGAAGGGTGTGGTATATCAGTGTTATTGTGGAGGGTGTGGTATATCAGTGTTATTGGGAAGGGTGTGGTATATCAATGTTATTGGGAAGGGTGTGGTATATCAGTGTTATTGGGAAGGGTGTGGTATATCAGTGTTATTGTGGAGGGTGTGGTATATCAGTGTTATTGGGAAGGGTGTGGTATATCAGTGTTATTGTGGAGGGTGTGGTATATCAGTATTATTGGGAAGGGTGTGGTTTATCAGTGTTATTGGGAAGGGTGTGGTATATCAGTGTTATTGTGAAGGGTGTGGTATATCAGTGTTATTGTGGAGGGTGTGGTATATCAGTGTTATTGGGAAGGGTGTGGTATATCAGTGTTATTGGGAAGGGTGTGGTATATCAGTGTTATTGTGGAGGGTGTGGTATATCAGTGTTATTGGGAAGGGTGTGGTTTATCAGTGTTATTGGGAAGGGTGTGGTATATCAGTGTTATTGTGAAGGGTGTGGTATATCAGTGTTATTGGGAAGGGTGTGGTATATCAGTGTTATTGGGAAGGGGGTGGTATATCAGTGTTATTGGGAAGGGTGTGGTTTATCAGTGTTATTGGGAAGGGTGTGGTATATCAGTGTTATTGTGAAGGGTGTGGTATATCAGTGTTATTGGGAAGGGGGTGGTATATCAGTGTTATTGGGAAGGGGGTGGTATATCAGTGTTATTGTGAAGGGTGTGGTATATCAGTGTTATTGGGAAGGGGGTGGTATATCAGTGTTATTTTGAAGGGGGTGGTATATCATTGTTATTGTGAAGGGTGTGGTTTATCAGTGTTATTGGGAAGGGTGTGGTATATCAGTGTTATTGGGAAGGGTGTGGTATATCAGTGTTATTGGAAAGGGTGTGGTATATCAGTGTTATTGGAAGGGTGTGGTTTATCAGTGTTATTGTGAAGGGTGTGGTATATCAGTGTTATTGTGAAGGGTGTGGTTTATCAGTGTTATTGTGAAGGGTGTGGTTTATCAGTGTTATTGGGAAGGGTGTGGTATATCAGTGTTATTGGGAAGGGTGTGGTATATCAGTGTTATTGGGAAGGGTGTGGTTTATCAGTGTTATTGTGAAGGGTGTGGTTTATCAGTGTTATTGTGAAGGGTGTGGTTTATCAGTGTTATTGGGAAGGGTGTGGTATATCAGTGTTATTGGGAAGGGTGTGGTATATCAGTGTTATTGGGAAGGGTGTGGTATATCAGTGTTATTGGGAAGGGTGTGGTATATCAGTGTTATTGGGAAGGGTGTGGTATATCAGTGTTATTGGGAAGGGTGTGGTATATCAGTGTTATTGGGAAGGCTGTCGTATATCAGACTTATTGGGAAGGGTGTGGTATATTAGTATTATTGAGAAGGGTGCGAAATATCAGTGTTCCTGAAAAGGCTGTGGTATATCACTGTTACTGGAATGGTGTGGTTTTTCAGTGTTATTGGGAAGGGAGTGGTGTATCAGTGCTATTGGGAAGGGTGTGGTATATCAGTGTTATTGTAAACAATTTTACAACACCAAGTTATAGTCCAACAATTTTATTTGAAATTCACAAGCTTTCGGAGGCTTCCTCCTTCCTCAGGTGAATGTTGTGGAAATGAAATCCTCGAATACCTTCACATTTATAAATCACAGAACAATGCCTGGTGATTACAGACAGTGTTTTCAACTGCCCGTTGCCACGGCAATCACAGTGTGCAACAGAGAGGTGTTACCTGAAAGGCCACCGAATATACAAACCACCAAAAAACAACAGAGAGAGTGAGGCAGAAACAAACATAGTAAAGACAGCAAATGACCCGTTATATTAAAAACAGATAACTTTTATTCGCTGGTGGGGTTACGTGTAGTGTGACATGAACCCAAGATCCCGGTTGAGGCCGTCCTCATGGGTGCGGAACTTGGCTATCAATTTCTGCTCGACGATTTTGCGTTATCGTGTGTCTCGAAGGCCGCCTTGGAGAACGCTTACCCGAAGGTCGGTGGCTGAATGTCCTTGACTGCTGAAGTGTTCCCCGACTGGGAGGGAACCCTCCTGTCTGGCGATTGTTGCGCGGTGTCCGTTCATCCGTTGTCGCAGCGTCTGCATGGTCTCGCCAATGTACCATGCTCCAGGGCATCCTTTCCTGCAACGTATGAGGTAGACAACGTTGGCCGAGTCACAGGAGTATGAACCATGCACTTAGTGGGTGGTGTCCTCTCGTGTGATGGTGGTATCTGTGTCGATGATCTGGCATGTCTTGCAGAGGTTACCGTGGCAGGGTTGTGTGGTGTCGTCGACGCTGTTCTCCTGAAAACTGGGTAATTTGCTGCAAACGATGGTCTGTTTGAGGTTAGGTGGCTGTTTGAAGGCGAGTAGTGGAGGTGTGGGGATGGCCATAGCGAGGTGTTCGTCGTCATTGATGACATGTTGAAGGCTGCGGAGAACATGGCGTAGTTTCTCCGCTCCGGGGAAGTACTGGACGACGAAGGGTACTCTGTTGGTTGCGTCCCGTGTTAGTCTTCTGAGGAGGTCTATGCGATTTTTCACTGTGGCCCGTCGGAACTGTCGATCGATGAGTCGAGCATCATATCCCGTTCTTACTAGGATATGACGCTCGACTCATCGATCAACAGTTCCGACGGGCCACAGCGAAAAATCGCATAGACCTCCTCAGAAGACTAACACGGGACGCAACCAACAGAGTACCCTTCGTCGTCCAGTACTTCCCCGGAGCGGAGAAACTACGCCATGTTCTCCGCAGCCTTCAACATGTCATCAATGACGACGAACACCTCGCTATGGCCATCCCCACACCTCCACTCGCTTTAAACAGCCACCCAACCTCAAACAGACCATCATTCGCAGCAAATTACCCAGCTTTCAGGAGAACAGCGTCCACGACACCACACAACCCTGCCACGGTAACCTCTGCAAGACATGCCAGATCATCGACACAGATACCACCATCACACGAGAGGGCGCCACCCACCAGGTATATGGTTCATACTCCTGTGACTCGGCCAATGTTGTCTACCTCATATGTTGCAGGAAAGGATGCCCCGGAGCATGGTACATTGGCGAGACCATGCAGACGCTGCGACAACGGATGAACGGACACCGTGCAACAATCGCCAGACAGGAGGGTTCCCTCCCAGTCGGGCAACACTTCAGCAGTCAAGGACATTCAGCCACTGACCTTCGGGTAAGCATACTCCAAGGCGGCCTTCGAGACACACAACAACGCAAAATCGTCGAGCAGAAATTGATAGCCAAGTTCCGCACCCATGAGGACGGCCTCAACCGGGATCTTGGGTTCATGTCACACTACACGTAACCCCACCAGCGAACAAATGTTATCTGTTTTTAATATAACGGGTCATTTGCTGTCTTTTCTATGTTTGTTTCTGCCTCTCTCTCTCTCTTTTTTTTTGGTGGTTTGTATATTCGGTGGCCTTTCAGGTAACACCTCTCTGTTGCACACTGTGATTGCCGTGGCAACGGGCAGTTGGAAACACTGTCTGTAATCATCAGGCATTGTTCTGTGATTTATAAATGCGAAGGTATTCGAGGATTTCATTTCCACAACATTCACCTGAGGAAGGAGGAAGCCTCCGAAAGCTTGTGAATTTCAAATAAAATTGTTGGACTATAACTTGGTGTTGTAAAATTGTTTACAATTGTCAACCCCAGTCCATCACCGGCATCTCCACATCAGTGTTATTGGGAAGGGTGTGGTATATCAGTGTTATTATGATGGGCATGGTATATCAGTGTTATTGTGATGGGCATGGTATATCAGTGTTATTGGGAAGGGTGTGGTATATCAGTGTTATTATGATGGGCATGGTATATCAGTGTTATTGGGAAGGGTGTGGTATAGCAGTGTTATTGGGAAGGGGGTGGTATATCAGTGTTATTGGGATGGGTGTGGTATATCAGTGTTATTGTGAAGGGGTGGTATATCATTGTCATTGGGAAAGATGTAGTATATCAGTGTTATTGGGAAGGGTGTGGTATATCAGTGTTATTGGGAAGGGTGTGGTATATCAGTGTCATTGGGAAAGATGTGGTATATCAGTGTTATTGGGATGGGTGTGGTATATCAGTGTTATTGTGAAGGGGTGGTATATCATTGTCATTGGGAAATATGTAGTATATCAGTGTTATTGGGAAGGGTGTGGTATATCAGTGTTATTGTGCCAGGTGTGGTATATCAGTGTTATTGTGACGGGTGTGGTATATCAGTGTTATTGTGACGGGTGTGGTATATCAGTGTTATTGTGACGGGTGTGGTATATCAGTGTTATTGTGACGGGTGTGGTATATCAGTGTTATTGTGACGGGTGTGGTATATCAGTGTTATTGTGACGGGTGTGGTATATCAGTGTTATTGTGACGGGTGTGGTATATCAGTGTTATTGTGACGGGTGTGGTATATCAGTGTTATTGGGAAGGTCTTGGTGTATCAGTGTTATTGGGAATGGCGTGTTATATCAGTGTTATTGTGAAGTGTGTGGTTTGTCAGTGTTATTAGGAATGGTGTGGTTTGTCAGTGTTATTGGGAATGGTGTGCTATATTAGTATTATTGAGAAGGGTGCGATATATCAGTGTTCCTGAAAAGGCTGTGGTATATCACTGTTACTGGAATGGTGTGGTATATCAGTGTTATTGGGAAGGGTGTGGTATATCAGTGTTATTGTGATGGGCATGGTATATCAGTGTTATTGTGAAGTGTGTGTTATATTAGTGTTATTGGGAATTGTGTGGTATATCAGTGTTATTGGGAAGGTCGTGGTATATCAGTGTAGTTGGGAAGGTCGTGGTATATCAGTGTTGCGGGCGTGTGCTATCTGCATCCTGAGGGATGTGATCTGTTGTGTTATTGTGAAGGGTGTCGCATTTCACAGATATTTGTATATAAATACCTTTGCATATAACCACTGTACAGGCCAGAAGTCTTTTGCTTCCTAAACTATTTGAAATAGTTTTTACGTAGTTGGTATAATTGTAATCTTATTCAACTCATGAAATAAAAGAGTTAAAATGTTTTATCCTGCACTCAACGAGCACTGATAAATCAGTCAAAGCCCACATTTGAATGCTGGTTGTCAGGATAGAACTGAGGCCACAAACGATGTTGTCAGTTTGCAGTGAGCACACGTCCACTTATCATCCACTGTGTCCAGAAAAGATATTTATAAAGGTGGAGTGCTGAATATTGCAGCTTTCCTGGTACCTCTGTGTACTTGTTTCTCATGAGTCATTTAAAATCCTTCGACAGTGCTAAATTTAAGCAAAAGTAGGCTGAGTACATGTGAGCTGGTCTAGCCAAGGCTGCTATGTTAATCTGCCAGCTGTGTCCAGGCAGGTGATGTGAATCTGGACAAGACACTGGTTAAGCCCCAGATTGAATATTGTTTGCTGTTTTGAGCAGCCCTTTATCCATGGGTATTTGAGCAATGGACAGTAGATTTAGGGGGATGACACGAGTGATGAGAGGAATCAGTTATGATGAAAGACTTGAAAAACTATTTGTTTATTCACAGAGAAGGTTAAGGGAGAATTCTAACGGAAATGGACTCAGGGTTTTGTCACAACATAAGCAAAGGGGGAAGTTAAAAGATTTTTTTTCACACGAGGATATGGAATGAATCACCACAAGTGGCTGTTGAAACTCAATCAATCACAGCATTTAAGAGGAAAAATAATCAAGGCAATGGGTAAAGAGCAGGGAAATGTGATTGGAAGAGATGGCTCCAACAGCACTCTCACAGGCACAGTGGGCAGAATGGTTTCCTTCTGTGTCGGAATATGTATCATTCTATGATTTTCAGCTTGGTAAAGACATATTCTGGGACCCCTTGAGGTTACTTGCCATTTGTTGGAAATTTTGACACTAACCTGTGATGCTGCAGGACATGCAATCCTTGGTTAGGTGATGCACACACTGGATCCCGTTTTCTAATGGGTTTAAATTGTTTGTAACAGTTTTCCACTGGTCAGTCAGAAACAGCATTATTTAGTGAATGGATTTTTGCTTACTTGTTCATGGTATGTGGGTGACACTGGCAAGGCTGCATTTATTACCCACCCCTAGTTACCCTCAGGAAATGGTGATGAGCATTCTCCTTGAACTGCTGCAGTCCTTGTGGTCCCACAACATAAGAGCATAAGAAATAGGAGCAGGAGTAGGCCATACGGCCCCTCGAGCCTGCTCCGCCATTCAATCAGATCATGGCTGATCTTCAACCTCAACTCCACTTTCCTGCCTGATCCCCATATCCCTTGATTCTCTTAGAGTCCAAAAATCTATCTATCTCAGCCTTGAATATACTCATTGACTCAGCATCCACAGCCCTCTGGGGTAGAGAATTCCAAAGATTCACAACCCTCTGAGTGAAGAAATTCCTCCTCATCTCAGTCTGAAATGACCGACCCCTTATCCTGAAACTATGACCCCTTTTTCTAGATTCTCCCAGCCAGGGGAAACAGCCTCCCAGTATCTTCTCTGTCAAGCCCGCTCAGAATCTTACATGCTTCAAAGAAATCACCTCTCATTCTTCTAAACTCCAGAGACTACAGGCCCATTTTACTTAATCTCACATCATAGAACAACCCTCTCATCCCACGAATCAATCCAGTGAGCCTTTCTTTCACCGCCTCTAAGGCAAGTATATCCTTCCTTAGAAAAGGAGACCAAAACTATACATAGTACTCCAGGTACTCGTCTCACCAAAGCCCTGTACAATTGTAGTAACTCTTCCTTACTCTTGTATTCCAACCCCCTTGCAATAAAGGCCTACATTCCATTTGTCTTCCTAATTGCTTGCTGTACCCGTATGTTAACTTTCTATGTTTATTGTATGAGGACACCCAGATCTCTCTGAACACCAACATTTAATCGTTTCTTACCATTTAACAAATATTCTGCTTTTCTATTCCTCCTACCTCACATTTCCCCACATTATACTCCATCTAGCACCTTCTTGCCCACTCACTTAACCTGTCTATATCCTCTTGCAGACTCTTTGTGTCCTCCTCACAGCTCACTTTCCCACCTACATTTGTAGCGTCAGCAAACTTGGATACAATACACTCGGTCCTTTCATCAAAGTCATTAATATAGATTGTAAATAGCTGAAGCCCAAGTACGGATCCTTGCGACACCCCACTAGTTACAGCTGCCAACCTGAGAATGACCCATTTATCCCTACTCTCTGTTTTCGGTCCGTTAACCAATCCTCAATCCACAATGGTGTTAGGTAGAACATTCCAGGATAATGACCCAGTGACGATGAAGGAATAGCTATTAATGTTCAACTTGGGATTGTTTCTGACTTGGAGGGCAATGTGGAGGTAATGGTTTTCTCATGACATTGCTGCTCTTGTTTTTCTTGTTGGTGGAGGTTGCGTGTCTGGGAGGTGCTGTCAAATTAAGCTTGGCGAGTTGCTGCAGTGCATCCTGTAGATCATTCATACTGCAGCCACGGTTCACTGTTGGGGAAGGGGGTGAATATTGAGTCCAGTTGCAGGGGCACCGATCAAGGAAACTGCTTTGTCCTGAATGGTGTCGAACGTCCTGAGTATTACTGTGGCCGCAACAATCCAGGTGAATGATGAGTATTGCGTCACTCTCCTGATTTGTTCCATATAGATGATGGAGAGGCTTTGAGGAGTCAGGAAGTGAGCCACTTGTCAGGGAGTATCTGGCCTTTGTCCTGCTCTTGTAGCCATTGTGCTAATATGGCCGGTCCAGTTAAGCATCTGGTCAATGGTGAAACCCATGATGTTGATGATGAGGGCCTCGCTGATGCTGGTTCCATTGAAGATAAAGGAAGGAGGTTGGCCTTTTCTTGTTGAAGATGGTCATTGATGATACTGGGAGATTTGGGTTTGGCAGATCTTGGGACATTTAGGTTTGGTGATATTGAAATATTGGGTTTAGTGATATTTGACGATCTAGCCAGCTACAGATACTGAAAAATGTGGATTTGATGAAATTGGGAGATTTAGGTTTAGTGATATTGGGAGGTTTGGATTTGATGATATTGGGAGGTTTGGATTTGATGATATTGGGAGGTTTGGATTTGGTAATATTGGGAGATTTGGATTTGGTAATATTGGGAGATTTGGATTTGGTAATATTGGAAGATTTGGATTTGGTAATATTGGGAGATTTGGATTTGGTGATATTGGGAGATTTGGATTTGGTAATATTGGGAGATTTGGATTTGGTGATATTGGGAGATTTGGATTTGGTAATATTGGGAGATTTGGATTTGGTAATATTGGGAGATTTGGATTTGGTAATATTGGGAGATTTGGATTTGGTAATATTGGGAGATTTGGATTTGGTGATATTGGAAGATTTGGATTTGGTGATATTGGAAGATTTGGATTTGGTGATATTGGGAGATTTGGATTTGGTAATATTGGGAGATTTGGATTTGGTGATATTGGGAGATTTGGATTTGGTAATATTGGAAGATTTGGATTTGGTAATATTGGGAGATTTGGATTTGGTAATATTGGGAGATTTGGATTTGGTAATATTGGAAGATTTGGATTTGGTAATATTGGGAGATTTGGATTTGGTAATATTGGGAGATTTGGATTTGGTAATATTGGGAGATTTGGATTTGGTGATATTGGAAGATTTGGATTTGGTAATATTGGGAGATTTGGATTTGGTGATATTGGGAGATTTGGATTTGGTAATATTGGGAGATTTGGATTTGGTGATATTGGGAGATTTGGATTTGGTTATATTGGGAGATTTGGATTTGGTGATATTGGAAGATTTGGATTTGGTAATATTGGGAGATTTGGATTTGGTAATATTGGAAGATTTGGATTTGGTGATATTGGAAGATTTGGATTTGGTAATATTGGAAGATTTGGATTTGGTGATATTGGAAGATTTGGATTTGGTGATATTGGAAGATTTGGATTTGGTAATATTGGAAGATTTGGATTTGGTAATATTGGGAGATTTGGATTTGGTAATATTGGGAGATTTGGATTTGGTAATATTGGGAGATTTGGATTTGGTGATATTGGAAGATTTGGATTTGGTAATATTGGGAGATTTGGATTTGGTGATATTGGGAGATTTGGATTTGGTGATATTGGAAGATTTGGATTTGGTAATATTGGGAGATTTGGATTTGGTGATATTGGGAGATTTGGATTTGGTAATATTGGGAGATTTGGATTTGGTGATATTGGAAGATTTGGATTTGGTAATATTGGGAGATTTGGATTTGGTGATATTGGGAGATTTGGATTTGGTAATATTGGGAGATTTGGATTTGGTGATATTGGAAGATTTGGATTTGGTAATATTGGGAGATTTGGATTTGGTGATATTGGGAGATTTGGATTTGGTAATATTGGGAGATTTGGATTTGGTAATATTGGGAGATTTGGATTTGGTGATATTGGGAGATTTGGATTTGGTGATATTGGAAGATTTGGATTTGGTGATATTGGAAGATTTGGATTTGGTGATATTGGAAGATTTGGATTTGGTGATATTGGAAGATTTGGATTTGGTAATATTGGGAGATTTGGATTTGGTAATATTGGGAGATTTGGATTTGGTAATATTGGGAGATTTGGATTTGGTGATATTGGAAGATTTGGACTTGGTGATATTGGAAGATTTGGATTTGGTGATATTGGAAGATTTGGATTTGGTAATATTGGGAGATTTGGATTTGGTAATATTGGGAGATTTGGATTTGGTAATATTGGGAGATTTGGATTTGGTGATATTGGGAGATTTGGATTTGGTAATATTGGGAGATTTGGATTTGGTGATATTGGAAGATTTGGATTTGGTGATATTGGGAGATTTGGATTTGGTAATATTGGAAGATTTGGATTTGGTAATATTGGGAGATTTGGATTTGGTAATATTGGGAGATTTGGATTTGGTAATATTGGGAGATTTGGATTTGGTGATATTGGGAGATTTAAGTTTGGTGACATTAGGAGAATTCGATTTAATGATACTGGGAGATTTGGACTTCATGAAATGGGAGAATTGGATTTGATGATCTTAGATTTTATTGTAGTGAGCTCTGTTGGTTACATTTGGTATACGTACTGATCAGAGGGATAGAATCAGAAACCTCACTCTGATCAGTAATAGCTGGATTACACCAGGCCTGTGTTATGAGTACAATTACATTTAGAACATATTTTTAAATAAAAAATACTTTGCTATAAGGAGTAATTTAACAGATACTGCTGAACCAAATGTAATATATTCGTCTTACAAACACACACCTCTTTGAGGTATCTGAACATTTTTTCTTTTTTATAGAAGGAGATTAATTTCCATATGAAGGTGTGAAAATAAAATGTCTTGCTAGTGTCATAAAGATGATAATTGTTGTTAAATTTAACTGCAGCTTTGGTTTGAGTTATTGTCGGAGAATTTAGTTGTGTTGATAATACAGAAGTGGATGCTGTGCCACAGTCTTTGTAGAATTACAGTTATTGAACTGACTTATTGAAGGATAGCACATTATACCCATTCACAATGATGGCTTTCATTAAAAATACATCACATTTTTCTCATCATTGCATTTTTAATGAGCTTTGTTGGAAAACTTTGCGTCCTCAGGGAAGCAAACTCCAGTACATCTGAAGAATAACGATTTATATGTGGAGCACATAATGGCTGGAAGTGTCTTGTAAAACTGTAAAACCTTCAAAGGTTGTGCCTCAGAAAGTGAGACTTCACCATTGTCCAGGGTCACCCCGCCACTTCAACACACTGTTTATTCATTAGCTGTTACACATTCACCTCTGGATCACATCAGATGGGGGTGCCATCAGTGGGAGGCCTGACTGACTTTGGTGGTCTGGCCTTATTTAAATACAACAGGTGAACTGCCAGCGCTGATCGCGCTGCTTATAAACAACTCGTCGTTTGGGATGGCGGGAATACTGCGGGCCTCCCACCACTTAAAGGCAACCTGCAGTCCTTAAAGGGGAGGTACACCTTTCACAGGTGGTCAGCGGACTATGTATTGCAGAGGCAGCAGGCAGCATGGCGTCGGGCAGGGCACCCTCTTTCTCTGATTCAACTGCTGAGGTGAGACCATAAAAGACCATAAGAGATAGGAGCAGGAGTAGGCCATTCGGCCCCTTGAGCCTGCTCTGCCATTTAATGAGATCATGGCTGATCTGATTTTTACCTCAACTCCACTTTCCCGCCTTTTCCCCATATACTTTAACTCCCTTGCTGATCAAAAATTTGTCTAACTCAGCCTTGAATGGATTCAATGACTCAGCCTCCACAGCTTTTTGGGGTAAAGAATTCCAAAGATTCACGACCCTCTGGGAGAAGAAATTCCTCCTAATTTCCATCTTAAACGGGCAACCCCTTATTCTGAGACTATGCCCCCTAGTTTTAGATTCCCCCATGAGGGGTAACATCCTCTCAGCATCTACCCTATCGAGTCCCCTCAGAATCTTGTACGTTTCAATAAGATCTCCTCTCATTCTTCTAAACTCCAATGAGTATAGACCCAACCTGTTCAATCTTTCCTCATAAGACAACCCTTCCATACCCGGAATCAACCTGGTGAACCTTCTCTGAACTGCCTCCAATGCAAGTATGTCCTTTCTTAAATAAGGGTACCAGAACTGTACGCAGTACTCCAGGTGTGGTCTCACCAGCACCCTGTACAGTTGTAGCATGACTTCCCTGCTTTTATACTCCACCCCCCCTAGAAATAAAGGCCAATATTCCATTTACCTTCCGGATTACCTGCTGCACCTGTATGTTGACTTTTTGTGTTTCATGTACGAGGACACCCAGATCCCTCTGTACCGCAGCATTTTGAAGTATTTCTCCATTCAAATAATATTTTACTTGTTTATTTTTCCTCCCAAAGTGGATGACTTCACATTTTCCCACATTATATTCCATCTGCAAAATTTCTGCCCATTCACTTAACCTGTCAATATCCCTTTGCAGACACTTTGTGTCCTCATTGCAATTTGCTTTTCCACCTATCTTTGTATCATCAGCAAATTTGGCCGTAAGACACTCTGTTCCTTGGAATAGGAAGGAGGTTCTTCAGATGGGCAGCAGGTGCCCCGATAAATTAGCCAGCAGCAGTGGAGAGAACTGACTGGACGGACAGTGCCAGCACATAGTTCCAAGGACCTGGTCGCAGTGCAGGAAGAAATTTAACGACCTCACCAGGATTGTCAAGGTACCTTTTAACGCCTCTCTTACTCTCTACACAGCCCCCAACACTAGCAATCCTTCCCTCCTCTGCTTCCCAATCCTGTCCTCCAATCACAATGGGATACTTCACTGCACCTCATTCTGCTTGCACTCACACACCCAACACTTGCTACTACCTTCACAACTACTTCCCCCATTTTGCCCATACTTGCACCAAGCTGTCTCACAAACCTTAAGCAGGGCTCACGCTCACCCATTTACACTCTTCTTGCAGGAGACGCTGGCACATAGTGAAAGGCAGACTTCAAGAACAAGAGGAGGTACCACTGCATTGAAAATCCTATCACCAATGGAGTACATGTCTATTGACATCATTGGAAGAGAGAGGGCATTGAGGCTAAATAGAGCAGGGTGGCAGGTCCAGTTAGCTTAAGAACGACTAGCTTGAAAGCGAGTTTTCACCTAGAATAGTGGCAGAGTTGTGTCATTGTTTTCATTGAACAAGGACTAATAGGAAGATAACAGATATCACTGGGAAAACTGTATTCTGTTTATTTATATATTTTATGTAAAATTAATCAATTTTTTTGATTACAATCATGTCTTATTTCACTAGAGTGCTTTTCAGTTCACTTTCCTTAAAAGCAGAAGAATGCGAATGGTGCTACATGTGAGATTACAGTAGCTGGTATATGCAGCAAGCCTTATGGTCAAGCTATTGCTTAACTAGATATTGGACAATAAAGATGTGGTCCAGATGATAGAGAATGTGAAATCGGCTTACAGGAGTGGTCAGTGATACTGAGCCGAAGAAAATAACTGGTTAAAAAACATAAAATTGGTTCTATTCTAGAAAGGAACCTGAAGTAGCATCAGAATACAAAGTACAGGTTGGTGAAATCAGCCTTTGCTGCAGAAACAACAACAACTGGAATTTATAGTCGACATTTAATGTAGTAAAACATCCCAAGGGGTTTCACAGACGTATAATCAGAAACAATCGATGCAAAGCCAAGGAAACAGATATTAAAAGGGGTGGTCAAAAGCTTGGTCAAAGAAATGGGTTTTAAGGCGGGGAGGGGGGGGGTCGTAAAGGAGGAGAGGGAAATGGAGAGATGAAAGGGTTTAGGGAGGAAATTCCAGAGCATGGGGCTTAGGCAGCTGAAAGCACGGCCACCAATGTTGGGAAAGGAGGAGAGGGGATGCACAAGAGGCCAGAGTCAGAGAATGAAGTGTTCAGGGTGGGGGTGGGGGGGTGGGGAGTAGGTTGTAAGCCTGGAAGAGGTTACAGAGATAGGGTGGGGCAAGGGATTTAAATACAAGAATGAGAATTTGAGGCCATGTAGGTCGGCAAGGACAGGGGTGATGGGTGAGTGAGACTTGATGGGACGGCAGAGCTTTGGATGAGTTGAAATCTACAGAGAGTAGAGAATGAGAGGCCGGCCAGGAGAACATTGGAATAGTCGAGTTTGGTGGTTTGCTGATGGAAGGTGCTAAAATCTTTCTTTTTATATTCCGAAGCTCTGCGAAAATCTGTGAACAGCTGGAAGTACCATCCAAATGCAATTTAAGCTTCAGACTGCTAATTTTCACGTTACATCGCGGTGCGATTTCATACCTTGTCAGTCACAGATCCAGAGTGAGGAGTGAAGATTAAAGGGGGTAATTTAACATCAGGTGGAAAATCATCACATTCTCTTTCACAACTCAATTTAAACGAGGCCTGTCCCACAAACCGAGCTATTGGTTCCTGCACCTTGTCGAAAACTTAATTATCTATTATATACAACGCATTAACTTCAAACACTTATTTTCAGACAAGTAAGAATTTATTACCAAGAAGCTTGTATACAAGGGAAGAGCACCTCAAGCAAAGGTTGAGGCTACATCTTCAATTCAAACAAAGAAACGGTTATCTTTTATACACTTAATTCAGTAATGTCTGTCTATCATTGAATATGGGCGTACATGTACACTCTCAGTGGTCAAGTGGTTCGTCAATCAAAAATAGGGAACCCACCCTTCGGGTTCTCATGCTTTTTTTTGGTGGCCTCTCACAGGATCTGGGAAAGGTACGTTGCCCTAGCAACACAGCTCCCTTATCAGTAGAGACTGTCCTAGTCTCAAGGCTATGTGGTCATTAATTTCTGTTAGTTAGACAGTTATCTCATAAAAAAAGACAATAGCCCTTCTGTGTGTCTTTGCTGGGAACGTGAACACTTTAAGCTTCTCATTATTTTCAGCTGGTTAGCTAACATGGTCAACTTATTCCATCATGCTTTGCTTCCTTTATGGTTCAGTATTTCTACATTAATATGGTCAGCTTTATGGTTTAAGTGTATTAGAAAGTCAATTTAGTCAGGCAAAACTTATAGTTTTCCACAACCTTCACTTAGTTTCAGCATTAACATTTCACATCGGTCTGACACTCTGCAAGTGAAATGCACAGAAACCAGGCTGAATTTAACAAAAATTACAGCAAAATAATGAAACCAGCTTGGAAGAGATAAGATCAGAAGAGTTGGAACTGGGCATTCCTGAGAGCTCCTGAGGAGTAATGAGATTGATAGGGGATTAAAGTGGATCATTGCAAAGCACTCACATCACCAGGGCACTGAATAATGAATTGGAAAGTTCTTGGCACATTGCTTTACAGAGGAAAAACTGTGCCCTGCAGTCTGACAATCATTGGCCCGTAAATTGCTCTGAGCAGTGAACCAGCAGTGACTGCCCCTCATTAGATTTAAATTCACCCACGAAGCAACTTCCTTGAAATCCAAGTTCAAATAACATCAGCGTTTTTTCCCAGGCTGTGTGAGCAGGGAAAGGATCTCCACGTCCCCTCAACTAATCAGCTTAAAGCAAGCCACGCAGTGAGAAGCAGGAAATGAAACTCAATTGATAAACTGCGCAGACCGGGAAGTGCCTGATAAAGTTAGTAAATGTACAATAAAATGAGAGAGTGAAAGCAAAATAAAGACTGAAATAAAACAGACTGAATGAAAAAGTAAAAAAAAAAGTCTTCATTCTTAAATCTTTTTTTTAAATTTTTTAATGTCCAAAAGCTATTAAAGTCAGGAGTAATGAGACTCCACATTTTTGAAAGTTAATTTTCAGTGCCAGATAGGTTGTTTGACAGTCATCAATAGTTAGTTTAGACCTAAAAATTCTGAGCGTACCTTTTTTTGTGTTGAGATTGGTTAGTTTCCAGTTGGGCAGGAGAACAAGTTAGCGCTGGTCTATTGATTGCAGCCGACGAGGTCCCTTTAACACAAAGTTTTCACATCACCGGTGAATCAGGAAGAATAAGTTCCGGATTTTAGTGTTTAACTGTGCAGGTGCAGTACCTGGAACTTGCTCTTCGAGTTGTCCATTAATAACGGTGAGGCAATTTCTAGCCCATTGGCTTGTTTACACTGGGGGACGGGATGGAGAAACTCTCAATGTGGGGATGGGAATTTTCGGAGTCGGTTCTAAAATCGGAATCACAAAATCCAGCAGTCAGATTTGCCGTGAAACCGAGAACAGGATCAAACTCAGCTGTGATGCCGGCATGGTGGAATATCCAAGTGCACTGGAGGGCTTGCCGTGCCTCGTGGAACTGTACCCGCATTGGAGTCACTGCCTTTAGAAAAGGAGAATTAATAGAAAAGGAGGTTTTGAAATGCTAAGCCCTTCAGCAACTGAATGACAGTGTGAGAAAGGGATTCAGTGATGGCCTTAGTTTTATGTGATGATGGGGAGGGAAAAATTAATCTAAACTCCTCCGAGCCTGGATGAGGTCATGAGGACCCCGATGGCATTATAATGGCCGAGTGAGTAGGGAACTCATGGTGGGCACCCTCCTCAGTCAAACCTAAGTCAAAAGCTTTTCTGAGAGGGCCAGGAGGAAGAGGAATGCTCCTCTGTTCCCCACAAGGAAAGTCTGGGCCTCTGCTGCCCTGAGCTCCCCCCCTTCCCACCTGCTAAACAGCCTTGATCTCCCCTGACTTACCGTGATGCAGGGGGGAGTGCGACCTCCGGGCCCCACCATTTTGATCGACCTGAAGCCGGCCAGCTACCTCTTTCCACTCGTTTCAGACGGGCAGCTGTCCAGCGGGATGTAAGTGAGGCCTGGGAGTTAAAATAGCCTGGGCCTCAAACTGATGGCATTGGGCGGGTTTGACGCTCGCCTGCTCTCAGTTAAAATCTGCCCCTGTGTTGTGGACAGTGCTTGCTCTGAAATGGTTGTGGGTGAGATTATACCTGCACTGCGCCCTCAGTGAATGTACAGTTCTGTGTCATTTATCTCTCCTCACTGCACCAATCATACTATTCCCATCGGAATGCCGAGGTAAACTGAACTAGTTAGATAAGCTGCGGTCTTGTGTGTTGTGTGATACGGAGGTAATTTATATCGCACACTGTTTGAGCCATGAAGGATTTCAATCTGAGCTTTAATGTCACGAATTTTATGTGAATGTTTGTGCTTATCAGGGCCGATGATGTCAGCACAGAGGAAATGAACTTCCCTGTTTCAGGCACTTAGTGCCATAATAAAGGACTCACAGGTCAGATGTAGCATAAATGTAAGGAATCTTACAACACCAGGTTATAGTCCAACAATTTTATTTTAAAATCACAAGCTTTCGGAGATTATCCCCTTTGTCAGGTGAATGAGTGAAAGTTTCTCAAATCGCATATCTTATATTAGGCTGGGACAGCATCACACCAATCAAAAGGTGTCGTTGTTGTTCAAACAGGCCAGTCACAGAGAACAGCACGTCCCAGTACACTGGATATACATTGTGTCAATTAAACAGACAGAAAGAAAGAGACCCAAATGGCAGTGAGAGAGAGAGAATATTAAAACACATAACTTTTTTTTCCCCTTTTTGCTGGTGGGGTTACGTGTAGCGTGACATGAACCCAAGATCCCGGTTGAGGCCGTCCTCATGGGTGCGGAACTTGGCTATCAACTTCTGCTCAACGATTTTGCGTTGTCGTGTGTCTCGAAGGCCGCCTTGGAGAACGCTGACCCGAAGATCAGTGGCTGAATGACCTTGACTGCTAAAGTGTTCCCCGACTGGGAGAGAACCCTCCTGTCTGGCGATTGTTGCGCGGTGTCCGTTCATCCGTTGTCATGGTGTCTGCATGGTCTCGCCAATGTACCATGCTCCGGGGCATCCTTTCCTGCAACATATGAGGTAGACAACGTTGGCCGAGTCACAGGAGTATGAACCATGTACCTGGTGGGTGGTGTCCTCTCGTGTGATGGTGGTATCCGTGTCGATGATCTGGCATGTCTTGCAGAGGTTACCGTGGCAGGGTTGTGTGGTGTCGTGGACGCTGTTCTCCTGAAAGCTGGGTAATTTGCTGCGAACGATGGTCTGTTTGAGGTTGGGTGGCTGTTTAAAGGCGAGTAGTGGAGGTGTAGGGATGGCCTTAGCGAGGTGTTCGTCGTCATCGATGACATGTTGAAGGCTGCGGAGAACATGGCGTAGTTTCTCCGCTCCGGGGAAGTACTGGACAGCGAAGGGTACTCTGTTGGTTGCGTCCCGTGTTTGTCTTCTGAGGAGGTCTATGCGATTCTTCGCTGTGGCCCGTCGGAACTGTCGATCGACAAGTCGAGCGTCATATCCCGTTCTTACGAGGGCGTCTTTCAGCGTCTGTAGGTGTCCATCGCGTTCCTCCTCGTCTGAGCAGACCCTGTGTATTCGCAGGGCCTGTCCATAGGGGATGGCCACTTTGACGTGGTTAGGGTGGAAGCTGGAAAAGTGGAGCTTCGTGAGGTTGTCCGTGGGCTTGCGGTAGAGTGAGGTGCTGAGGTGCCCGTCTTTGATGGCGATTTGTGTGTCCAAGAAAGAAACCGATTCTGAGGAGCAGTCCATGGTGAGTTTGATGGTGGGATGGAACTTGTTGATGTTATCGTGTAGTCTCTTCAGTGATTCTTCGCCATGGGTCCATAGGAAGAAAATGTCGTCGATGTATCTGGTGTATAGCGTTGGTTGGAGATCCTGTGCAGTGAAGAAGTCCTGCTCGAACTTGTGCATGAAAATGTTGGCGTATTGGGGTGCGAATTTGGTCCCCATGGCTGTTCCGTGTGTTTGGGTAAAGAACTGGTTATCGAAGGTGAAGACATTGTGATCCTACGAATACACAGGATCTGCTCAGACGAGGAGGAACGCGATGGACACCTACAGACGCTGAAAGACGCCCTCGTAAGAACGGGATATGATGCTCGACTTGTCGATCGACAGTTCCGATGGGCCACAGCGAAGAATCGCATAGACCTCCTCAGAAGACTAACACGGGACGCAACCAACAGAGTACCCTTCGTCGTCCAGTACTTCCCTGGAGCGGAGAAACTACACCATGTTCTCCGCAGCCTTCAACATGTCATCGATGACAACGAACACCTCGCTAAGGCCATCCCCACGCCTCCACTACTCGCCTTCAAACAGCCAACCAACCTCAAACAGACCATCGTTCGCAGCAAATTACCCAGCTTTCAGGAGAACAGCGTCCACGACACCACACAACCCTGCCACGGCAACCTCTGCAAGACATGCCAGATCATCGACACGGATACCACCATCACATGAGAGGACACCACCCACCAGGTACATGGTTCATACTCCTGTGACTCGGCCAACGTTGTCTACCTCATACGTTGCAGGAAAGGATGCCCCGGAGCATGGTACATTGGCGAGACCATGCAGACACTGCGACAACGGATGAACGGACACCGCGCAACAATCGCCAGACAGGAGGGTTCCCTCCCAGTCGGGGAACACTTTAGCAGTCAAGGACATTCAGCCATCGATCTTCGGGTCAGCGTTCTCCAAGGCGGCCTTCGAGACACACGACAACGCAAAATCATCGAGCAGAAGTTGATAGCCAAGTTCCGCACCCATGAGGACGGCCTCAACCGGGATCTTGGGTTCATGTCACGCTACACGTAACCCCACCAGCAAAAAGGGGAAAAAAAAGTTATGTGTTTTAATATTCTCTCTCTCTCTCTCTCTCACTGCCATTTGGGTCTCTTTCTTTCTGTCTGTGTAATTGACACAATGTATATCCAGTGTACTGGGACGTGCTGTTCTCCGTGACTGGCCTGTTTGAACAACAACGACACCTTTTGATTGGCGTGATGCTGTCCCAGCCTGATATAAGATATGCGATTTGAGAATCTTTCACTCATTCACCTCACGATGGGGCTAATCTCCGAAAGCTTGTGATTTTAAAATAAAATTGTTGGACGATAACCTGGTGTTGTAAGATTCCTTACATTTGTCCACCCCAGTCCATCACCGGCATCTCCACATCACAGATGTAGCATAGATCAGATACAGAGTAAAAGGACATCTACCCTGCCCCATCAAGCACTCCCAGGTCAGATGCAGCACGGGTTAGATACAGAATAAAGCTCACTTTATACTGTCCCATCAATTACTCCCAGGTCAACCACAGCATGAATTAGATAAAGATTAAAGCTCCCTTTACACTGCCTCAGCTAGCGCTCTCAGGTCAGGTGCAGTATGGATCAGATCAGATTAAGTCTTCTGTACTCTACCGTATCAGGCACTCCCAGGTCAGGTACAGCATAGCTTAGACCCTCCCTCTATATTGTTCCAATAATATGCATAGGAACATAGGAGCAGGAGTAGGCCATTCAGCCCCTCGTGCCTGCTCCGCCATTTGATAAGATCATGGCTGATCTGTGATCTAACTCCATATACCCGCCTTTGGCCCATATCTCTTAATACCTTTGGTTGCCAAAAAGCTATCTATCTCAGATTTAAATTTAGCAATTGAGCTAGTATCAATTGCCATTTGTGGAACAGAGTTCCAAACTTCTACCACCCTTTATGTGTAGAAATGTTTTCTAATCTCACTCCTGAAAGGTCTGGCTCTAGTTTTTAGACTGTGCCCCCTACTCCGAGAATCCAGCATTCCATTAGCCTTATTGATTATTTCTGCACCTGTTCATGACACTTCAATGATCTATGTACCTGAACCCCTAAGTCCCTTTGGACATCCACTGTTTATAACATTTTACCATTTAGAAAGTACCCTGTTCTATCCTTTTTTGATCCAAAGTGGATGACCTCACATTTGTCTACATTGAATTCCATTTGCCACAGTTTTGCCCATTCACCTAAACTATCAATATCCCTTTGTAATTTTATGTTTCCATCTACACTGCTTACAATGCCACCAATCTTTGTGTCATCTGCAAACTTAGATATGAGACTTTCTATGCCTTCATCTAAGTCGTTAATAAATATTGTGAATAATTGAGGGCCCAAGACAGATCCCTGCGGGATTCCACTGGTCACATCCTGCCAATGTGAGTACCTACCCATTATCCCTACTCTCTGTCACCTTTCGCTCAGCCAACTTTCTAACCAAGTCTGTACTTTTCACTCGATTCCATGGGCTTCTATCTTAGCTAACAGTCTCTTATGTGGGACCTTATCAAATGCCTTCTGGAAGTCCAAATAAATAACATCCATTGACATTCCCCTGTCCACTACTTCAGTCACCTCTTCAAAAAATTCAATCAGGTTTGTCAGGCACGACCTACCTTTCACAAATCCATGCTGGCTCTCTCTGATTAACTGAAAATTCTCAAGGTGTTCAGTCACCCTATCCTTAATTATAGACTCCGGCATTTTCCCCACAACAGATGTTCGGCTAACTGGTCTATAATTCCCCGGTTTCCCTCTCTCTCCTTTCTTAAAAAGCGGAGTGACATGTGCAATTTTCCAATCTAGAGGGACAGTTCCTGAATCTAGAGAACTTTGAAAGATTATAGTTAGGGCATCTGCAATGTGCTCACCTACTTCCTTTAAAACCCTGGGATGGAAACCATCTGGTTCTGGGGATTTGTCACTCTTTAGTGCTATTATTTTCTTCATTACTGTTGCTTTACTTATGTTAATTTTATCGAGTCCCTGTCCCCGATTTAATATAAGTTTTCTTGGGATTTCCGGCATGCTATCCTCTTTTTCTACTGTAAATACTGACGCAAAGTAATTGTTCAACATGTCCGCCATTTCCCCATTGTCAATGACAATATCCCCACTTTCAGTTTTTAAGGGGCCAACACTGCTCCTGACCACCCTCCTTTTCCTAATATAACTATAAAAGTTCTTCGTATTGGTTTTGATATCCCTTGCAAGTTTCTTTTCATACTCTCTTTTTGTCGCTCTTACGATCTGTTTTGTGACCCTTTGTTGATCTTTGTATCTTCCCCATTTGCCAGGATCTGTGCCATTTTTTGCCTTTTTGTATGCCCTTTCCTTATGTCTTATACTGTCCCTTACCTCTTTAGTTGTCCATGGCTGTTTTTTTTGGCAAGTAGAGTTCTTGCCCCTCAGGGGTATAAACCGATTCTGTATCACGTTAAATGTTTCTTTAAACATTTCCCACTGATCATCAGTCGTTTTACCCATTAACAGATTTGCCCAGTTTACTGTGGACAGTCTCTGTCTCATCCCATTGAAGTCGGCCTTGTCCAAGTCTGGAATCTTAGCAGCTGACTCACTTTTTTCCCTTTCAAACACTACCTTGAACTCGATCATGTTATGATCGCTATTGGATAGATGTTCACACACAGTTAAGCCGTTAACTAAATCTGGTTCATTACTCATTACTAAATCTAGTATGGCTTGCCCCTTTGTTGCCTCTAGGACATACTGCTGTAGAAAACTATCCCGGACACACTCAAGAAATTCACTACGTTTCTGACAGTTGCTAGTCTGCTTTTCCCAATCTATGTGCAGGTTGAAGTCCCCCATTAAGACCACTATGCCTTTCTTACACGCTTGTCTAATCTCTGCATTTATACAATCTAGCACTTCAGAGCTGCTGCCAGGGGTCCTATATACAACTCCCACTATAGTCTTAGATCCTTTCCTATTTCTCAATTCAACCCATAAGGTCTCTGTTGGCTGCTTACCTCTCGTTATATCCTCCTTTATCATTGAAGTGATTTCATCTCTAATCACGAAGGCTACTCCTCCCCATCTTCCATTTTCCCTATCTCTCCTGTAGACCTTATAACCCGGTATATTTAGTTCCCAACCTGACCATCCTGCAGCCATGTCTCAGTAATAGCTATCATGTCATACCCTCCAATTTGAATTTGAACCTGTAGTTCATTTAATTTATTCCTTATATTCCGTGCGTTTGTACATAGAACTCTTAGTTGGGCCACACGTCCTAGCCTGACCTTCAGCTTTGATGCTGGGTTAATCGCCTTACGCCTTCTAGTTTTCACTTTATCTGTACTGCCTCAAGTACACTTTCTTTCTGCTGCTCTACGCTTTTCCCTTTCACTTGTTCTTGAACAACTGTTTGTACTATTTGTATTGTAGATTTCCCCTGGGTCTTCCCCTCTCTTGCTGCTCTCAACTTTACTTCCTTCTGACTCCCCGCTCAGGTTCCCATCCCCAACAGCACTAGCAAACACCCCCGCGAGGACATTGGTCCCGGTCCTGCTCGGGTGTAACCCGTCTCGCTTGTACAGGTCCCACCTTCCCCAGAACCGGTCCCAATGTCCCAGGAATCTAAATCCCTCCCTCCTACACCATCCCTGCAGCCACGCATTCATCCTGTCTATTCTCCTGTTCCTATACTCACTAGCACGTGGCACTGGTAGTAATCCTGAGATCACTACCTTTGAGGTCCTGCTTTTTAATTTATCTCCTAACTCCTTAAATTCACCTTGCAGGACCTCATCCCTTTTTTTACCTATGTTGTTGGTACCAATATGGACCACGACTACTGGCTGTTCACCCTCCCCCTCCAGAATGCCCTGCAGCCGCACCGTGACATCCTTGACCCTAGCACCAGGGAGGCAACATACCATCCTGGAGTCACGTTTACGGCCGCAGAAACGCCTATCTGTTCCCCTTACAATTGTATCCCCTATCACTATAGCCCTGCCACTCCTCTTCCTCCCCTCCTGAGCAGCAGAGCCACCCATGGTGTCACAAACTTGGCTCTTGCTGCTTTCCCCTGATAAGCCATCTCCCCCAACAGCATCCAAAGCGGTATATCTGTTTGAGAGGGAGATGGCCCCAGGGGACTCCTGATCTACCTGCCTAGTCCTTTTACTCTGCCTGGCGGTCACCCATTTCCTTTCTGCCTGCGTAATCTTTACCTGCGGTGTGACCACCTCACTGAACGTGCTATCCACGATAGTCTCAGCATCGCGGATGCTCCACAGCGAATCCACCCGCAACTCCAGCTCCGAAAGACGGTTAGCCAGAAGCTGCAGCTGGACACACTTCCTGCACACATGGTCACCAGGGACACTGGTAGTGTCCATGACTTCCCACAGAGTGCAGGAGGAGCAAATCACGGGTGCGAGCTCTGCTGCCATGACTTGCCTCGGAGTTACCCTGTGTTCACATCTCAGACTCTCCTCCCGCTCTCGGTCTCTCCTTTTATACTGTGCTCACCTCTCAGACTCTCCTCCCGCTCTCGGTCTCTCCTTTTATACTGTGCTCACCTCTCAGACTCTCCTCCCACTGTCGGTCTCTACTTTTATACTGTGCTCACCTCTCAGACTCTCCTCCCACTGTCGGTCTCTCCTTTTATACTGTGCTCACCTCTCAGACTCTCCTCCCGCTCTCGGTCTCTTCTTTTATACTGTGCTCACCTCTCAGACTCTCCTCCCACTGTCGGTCTCTCCTTTTATACTGTGCTCACCTCTCAGACTCACCTCCCGCTCTCGGTCTCTCCTTTTATACTGTGCTCACCTCTCAGACTCTCCTCCCACTCTCGGTCTCTCCTTTTATACTGTGCTCACCTCTCGGACTCTCCTCCTGCTCTCGGTCTCTCCTTTTATACTGTGCTCACCTCTCAGACTCACCTCCCGCTCTCGGTCTCTCCTTTTATACTGTGCTCACCTCTCAGACTCTCCTCCCACTCTCAGTCTCTCCTTTTATACTGCGTTCACCTCTCAGACTCTCCTCCCACTCTCGGTCTCTCCTTTTATACTGCGCTCACCTCTCGGACTCTCCTCCCGCTCTCGGTCTCTCCTTTTATACTGTGCTCACCTCTCAGACTCTCCTCCCGCTCTCGGTCTCTCCTTTTATACTGTGCTCACCTCTCAGACTCTCCTCCCGCTCTCAGTCTCTCCTTTTATACTGTGCTCACCTCTCAGACTCTCCTCCCGCTCTCGGTCTCTCCTTTTATACTGTGCTCACCTCAGACTCACCTCCCGCTCTCGGTCTCTCCTTTTCCACTGCGTTCACCTCTCAGACTCTCCTCCCGCTCTCGGTCTCTCCTTTTATACTGTGCTCACCTCTCAGACTCTCCTCCTGCTCTCAGTCTCTCCTTTTATACTGTGCTCACCTCTCAGACTCTCCTCCCACTCTCAGTCTCTCCTTTTATACTGTGCTCACCTCTCAGACTCTCCTCCCGCTCTCGGTCTCTCCTTTTATACTGTGCTCACCTCAGACTCACCTCCCGCTCTCGGTCTCTCCTTTTCCACTGCGTTCACCTCTCAGACTCTCCTCCCACTCTCGGTCTCTCCTTTTATACTGTGCTCACCTCTCAGACTCTCCTCCCGCTCTCGGTCTCTCCTTTTATACTGTGCTCACCTCTCAGACTCACCTCCCGCTCTCGGTCTCTCCTTTTATACTGTGCTCACCTCTCAGACTCTCCTCCCGCTCTCGGTCTCTCCTTTTATACTGTGCTCACCTCTCGGATTCTCCTCCCGCTCTCGGTCTCTCCTTTTATACTGTGCTCACCTCTCAGACTCTCCTCCCGCTCTCGGTCTCTCCTTTTATACTGTGCTCACCTCTCAGACTCTCCTCCCACTCTCGGTCTCTCCTTTTATACTGTGCTCACCTCTCGGACTCTCCTCCCGCTCTCGGTCTCTCCTTTTATACTGTGCTCACCTCTCAGACTCTCCTCCCGCTCTCGGTCTCTCCTTTTATACTGTGCTCACCTCTCAGACTCTCCTCCCGCTCTCGGTCTCTCCTTTTATACTGCGTTCACCTCTCAGACTCTCCTCCTGCTCTCGGTCTCTCCTTTTATACTGTGCTCACCTCTCAGACTCTCCTCCTGCTCTCAGTCTCTCCTTTTATACTGTGCTCACCTCTCAGACTCTCCTCCCGCTCTCGGTCTCTCCTTTTATACTGTGCTCACCTCTCAGACTCTCCTCCCGCTCTCGGTCTCTCCTTTTATACTGTGCTCACCTCTCAGACTCTCCTCCCGCTCTCGGTCTCTCCTTTTATACTGTGCTCACCTCTCAGACTCTCCTCCCACTCTCGGTCTCTCCTTTTATACTGTGCTCACCTCTCAGACTCTCATCCCGCTCTCAGTCTCTCCTTTTATACTGTGCTCACCTCTCAGACTCTCCTCCCGCTCTCGGTCTCTCCTTTTATACTGTGCTCACCTCTCAGACTCTCCTCCCGCTCTCGGTCTCTCCTTTTATACTGTGCTCACCTCTCAGACTCTCCTCCCGCTCTCGGTCTCTCCTTTTATACTGCGTTCACCTCTCAGACTCTCCTCCTGCTCTCAGTCTCTCCTTTTATACTGTGCTCACCTCTCAGACTCTCCTCCCACTCTCGGTCTCTCCTTTTATACTGTGCTCACCTCTCAGACTCTCCTCCTGCTCTCGGTCTCTCCTTTTATACTGTGCTCACCTCTCAGACTCTCCTCCCGCTCTCGGTCTCTCCTTTTATACTGTGCTCACCTCTCAGACTCTCCTCCTGCTCTCAGTCTCCCCTTTTTCACTGCGTTCACCTCTCAGACTCTCCTCCCGCTCTCAGTCTCTCCTTTTATACTGCGTTCACCTCTCAGACTCTCCTCCTGCTCTCGGTCTCTCCTTTTATACTGTGCTCACCTCTCAGACTCTCCTCCCACTCTCAGTCTCTCCTTTTATACTGTGCTCACCTCTCAGACTCTCCTCCCACTCTCGGTCTCTCCTTTTATACTGTGCTCACCTCTCAGACTCTCCTCCTGCTCTCGGTCTCTCCTTTTATACTGTGCTCACCTCTCAGACTCTCCTCCCGCTCTCGGTCTCTCCTTTTATACTGTGCTCACCTCTCGGACTCTCCTCCTGCTCTCGGTCTCTCCTTTTATACTGTGCTCACCTCTCAGACTCTCCTCCCCCTCTCGGTCTCTCCTTTTATACTGTGTTCACCTCTCAGACTCTCCTCCCGCTCTCGGTCTCTCCTTTTATACTGTGCTCACCTCTCAGACTCTCCACCCCCTCTCGGTCTCTCCTTTTATACTCTGCTCACCTCTCAGACTCTCCTCCCGCTCTCAGTCTCTCCTTTTATACTGTGCTCACCTCTCAGACTCTCCTCCCGCTCTCGGTCTCTCCTTTTATACTGTGCTCACCTCTCAGACTCTCCTCCCCCTCTCGGTCTCTCCTTTTATACTCTGCTCACCTCTCAGACTCTCCTCCCGCTCTCGGTCTCTCCTTTTATACTGTGCTCACCTCTCAGACTCTCCTCCCACTCTCGGTCTCTCCTTTTATACTGTGCTCACCTCTCAGACTCTCCTCCCGCTCTCGGTCTCTCCTTTTATACTGTGCTCACCTCTCAGACTCTCCTCCCACTCTCGGTCTCTCCTTTTATACTGTGCTCACCTCTCAGACTCTCCTCCCACTCTCGGTCTCTCCTTTTATACTGTGCTCACCTCTCGGACTCTCCTCCCTCTCTCGGTCTCTCCTTTTATACTGTGCTCACCTCTCAGACTCTCCTCCGGCTCTCGGTCTCTCCTTTTTCACTGCGTTCACCTCTCAGACTCTCCTCCTGCTCTCGGTCTCTCCTTTTATACTGTGCTCACCTCTCGGACTCTCCTCCTGCTCTCGGTCTCTCCTTTTATACTGTGCTCACCTCTCAGACTCTCCTCCCGCTCTCGGTCTCTCCTTTTATACTGTGCTCACCTCTCAGACTCTCCTCGCGCTCTCGGTCTCTCCTTTTATACTGTGCTCACCTCTCAGACTCTCCTCCTGCTCTCGGTCTCTCCTTTTATACTGTGCTCACCTCTCAGACTCTCCTCCCGCTCTCGGTCTCTCCTTTTATACTGTGCTCACCTCTCAGACTCTCCTCCCACTCTCGGTCTCTCCTTTTATACTGCGTTCACCTCTCAGACTCTCCTCCCCCTCTCGGTCTCTCCTTTTATACTGTGCTCACCTCTCAGACTCTCCTCCTGCTCTCAGTCTCTCCTTTTATACTGTGCTCACCTCTCAGACTCTCCTCCTGCTCTCGGTCTCTCCTTTTATACTGTGCTCACCTCTCAGACTCTCCTCCCACTCTCAGTCACTCCTTTTATACTGTGCTCACCTCTCAGACTCTCCTCCTGCTCTCAGTCTCTCCTTTTATACTGTGCTCACCTCTCAGACTCTCCTCCCACTCTCGGTCTCTCCTTTTATACTGTGCTCACCTCTCAGACTCTCCTCCCGCTGTCAGTCTCTCCTTTTATACTGTGCTCACCTCTCAGACTCTCCTCCCACTCTCGGTCTCTCCTTTTTCACTGCGTTCACCTCTCAGACTCTCCTCCCGCTCTCGGTCTCTCCTTTTATACTGTGCTCACCTCTCGGACTCTCCTCCCGCTGTCAGTCTCTCCTTTTATACTGTGCTCACCTCTCAGACTCTCCTCCCGCTCTCGGTCTCTCCTTTTATACTGTGCTCACCTCTCGGACTCTCTTCCTGCTCTCGGTCTCTCCTTTTATACTGTGCTCATCTCTCAGACTCTCCTCCCACTCTCAGTCTCTCCTTTTATACTGTGCTCACCTCTCAGACTCTCCTCCTGCTCTCGGTCTCTCCTTTTATACTGTGCTCACCTCTCAGACTCTCCTCCTGCTCTCGGTCTCTCCTTTTATACTGTGCTCACCTCTCAGTCTCTCCTCCCGCTCTCGGTCTCTCCTTTTTCACTGCGTTCACCTCTCAGACTCTCCTCCCGCTGTCAGTCTCTCCTTTTATACTGTGCTCACCTCTCAGACTCTCCTCCCACTCTCGTTCTCTCCTTTTATAGTGTGTTCACCTCTCAGACTCTCCTCCCACTCTCAGTCTCTCCTTTTATACTGTGCTCACCTCTCAGACTCTCCTCCCGCTCTCGGTCTCTCCTTTTATACTGCGTTCACCTCTCAGACTCTCCTCCTGCTCTCGGTCTCTCCTTTTATACTGTGTTCACCTCTCAGACTCTCCTCCCGCTCTCGGTCTCTCCTTTTATACTGTGCTCACCTCTCAGACTCTCCTCCCGCTCTCGGTCTCTCCTTTTATACTGTGCTCACCTCTCGGACTCTCCTCCCACTCTCGGTCTCTCCTTTTTCACTGCGTTCACCCCTCAGACTCTCCTCCCGCTCTCGGTCTCTCCTTTTATACTGTGCTCACCTCTCAGACTCTCCTCCCACTCTCGGTCTCTCCTTTTATACTGTGCTCACCTCTCAGACTCTCCTCCCGCTCTCGGTCTCTCCTTTTTCACTGCGTTCAACCCTCAGACTCTCCTCCCGCTCTCGGTCTCTCCTTTTATACTGTGCTCACCTCTCAGACTCTCCTCCCACTCTCGGTCTCTCCTTTTATACTGTGCTCACCTCTCAGACTCTCCTCCCGCTCTCAGTCTCTCCTTTTATACTGTGCTCACCTCTCAGACTCTCCTCCCGCTCTCGGTCTCTCCTTTTATACTGTGCTCACCTCTCGGACTCTCCTCCCACTCTCAGTCTCTCCTTTTTCACTGCGTTCACCCCTCAGACTCTCCTCCTGCTCTCGGTCTCTCCTTTTATACTGTGCTCACCTCTCGGACTCTCCTCCCGCTCTCGGTCTCTCCTTTTATACTGTGTTCACCTCTCAGACTCTCCTCCTGCTCTCGGTCTCTCCTTTTATACTGTGCTCACCTCTCAGACTCTCCTCCCGCTCTCGGTCTCTCCTTTTATACTGTGCTCACCTCTCAGACTCTCCTCCTGCTCTCGGTCTCTCCTTTTATACTGTGCTCACCTCTGACTCTCCTCCCACTCTCAGTCTCTCCTTTTATACTGTGCTCACCTCTCAGACTCTCCTCCCGCTCTCAGTCTCTCCTTTTATACTGTGCTCACCTCTCAGACTCTCCTCCCACTCTCGGTCTCTCCTTTTATACTGTGTTCACCTCTCAGACTCTCCTCCTGCTCTCGGTCTCTCCTTTTATACTGTGCTCAAATCTCAGACTCTCCTCCCGCTCTCGGTCTCTCCTTTTATACTGTGCTCACCTCTCGGACTCTCCTCCCGCTGTCAGTCTCTCCTTTTATACTGTGCTCACCTCTCAGACTCTCCTCCCGCTCTCGGTCTCTCCTTTTATACTGCGTTCACCTCTCAGACTCTCCTCCCGCTCTCAGTCTCTCCTTTTATACTGTGCTCACCTCTCGGACTCTCTTCCTGCTCTCAGTCTCTCCTTTTATACTGCGTTCACCTCTCAGACTCTCCTCCCGCTCTCGGTCTCTCCTTTTACACTGCGTTCACCTCTCAGACTCTCCTCCTGCTCTCGGTCTCTCCTTTTATACTGTGCTCACCTCTCAGACTCTCCTCCTGCTCTCGGTCTCTCCTTTTATACTGTGCTCACCTCTCAGACTCTCCTCCCGCTCTCGGTCTCTCCTTTTATACTGTGCTCACCTCTCAGACTCTCCTCCCGCTCTCAGTCTCTCCTTTTATACTGTGCTCACCTCTCGGACTCTCTTCCTGCTCTCAGTCTCTCCTTTTATACTGCGTTCACCTCTCAGACTCTCCTCCCACTCTCGGTCTCTCCTTTTATACTGTGCTCACCTCTCAGACTCTCCTCCCGCTCTCGGTCTCTCCTTTTATACTGTGCTCACATCTCAGACTCTCCTCCCGCTCTCGGTCTCTCCTTTTATACTGTGCTCACATCTCAGACTCTCCTCCCGCTCTCGGTCTCTCCTTTTATACTGCGTTCACCTCTCAGACTCTCCTCCCACTCTCGGTCTCTTCTTTTATACTGTGCTCACCTCTCAGACTCTCCTCCCGCTCTCGGTCTCTCCTTTTATACTGTGCTCACCTCTCAGACTCTCCTCCCACTCTCGGTCTCTCCTTTTATGCTGTGCTCACCTCTCAGACTCTCCTCCTGCTCTCGGTCTCTCCTTTTATACTGTGCTCACCTCTCAGACTCTCCTCCCGCTCTCAGTCTCTCCTTTTATACTGTGCTCACATCTCAGACTCTCCTCCCGCTCTCAGTCTCTCCTTTTATACTGTGCTCACCTCTCAGACTCTCCTCCCCCTCTCGGTCTCTCCTTTTATACTGTGCTCACCTCTCAGACTCTCCTCCTGCTCTCGGTCTCTCCTTTTATACTGTGCTCACCTCTCAGACTCTCCTCCCGCTCTCGGTCTCTCCTTTTATACTGTGCTCACCTCTCAGACTCTCCTCCCGCTCTCGGTCTCTCCTTTTATACTGTGCTCACCTCTCAGACTCTCCTCCCCCTCTCGGTCTCTCCTTTTATACTGTGCTCACCTCTCAGACTCTCCTCCTGCTCTCAGTCTCTCCTTTTATACTGTGCTCACCTCTCAGACTCTCCTCCCGCTCTCAGTCTCTCCTTTTATACTGTGCTCACATCTCAGACTCTCCTCCCGCTCTCAGTCTCTCCTTTTATACTGTGCTCACCTCTCAGACTCTCCTCCCGCTGTCAGTCTCTCCTTTTATACTGTGCTCACCTCTCGGACTCTCTTCCTGCTCTCAGTCTCTCCTTTTATACTGCGTTCACCTCTCAGACTCTCCTCCCGCTCTCGGTCTCTCCTTTTACACTGTGCTCACCTCTCAGACTCTCCTCCTGCTCTCAGTCTCTCCTTTTATACTGTGCTCACCTCTCAGACTCTCCTCCCGCTCTCGGTCTCTCCTTTTATACTGTGCTCACCTCTCAGACTCTCCTCCTGCTCTCGGTCTCTCCTTTTGTACTGCGTTCACCTCTCAGACTCTCCTCCTGCTCTCGGTCTCTCCTTTTATACTGTGCTCACCTCTCAGACTCTCCTCCCGCTCTCGGTCTCTCCTTTTATACTGTGCTCACCTCTCAGACTCTCCTCCTGCTCTCGGTCTCTCCTTTTATACTGTGCTCACCTCTCAGACTCTCCTCCCACTCTCGGTCTCTCCTTTTATACTGTGCTCACCTCTCAGACTCTCCTCCCGCTCTCGGTCTCTCCTTTTATACTGTGCTCACCTCTCAGACTCTCCTCCCCCTCTCGGTCTCTCCTTTTATACTGTGTTCACCTCTCAGACTCTCCTCCCGCTCTCGGTCTCTCCTTTTATACTGTGCTCACCTCTCAGACTCTCCTCCCGCTCTCGGTCTCTCCTTTTATACTGTGCTCACCTCTCAGACTCTCCTCCCGCTCTCGGTCTCTCCTTTTATACTGTGCTCACCTCTCAGACTCTCCTCCTGCTCTCGGTCTCTCCTTTTATACTGTGCTCACCTCTCAGACTCTCCTCCCACTCTCGGTCTCTCCTTTTATACTGTGCTCACCTCTCAGACTCTCCTCCCGCTCTCGGTCTCTCCTTTTATACTGTGCTCACCTCTCAGACTCTCCTCCTGCTCTCGGTCTCTCCTTTTATACTGTGCTCACGTCTCAGACTCTCCTCCCACTCTCGGTCTCTCCTTTTATACTGCGTTCACCTCTCAGACTCTCCTCCCGCTCTCGGTCTCTCCTTTTATACTGTGCTCACCTCTCAGACTCACCTCCCGCTCTCGGTCTCACCTTTTATACTGTGCTCACCTCTCAGACTCTCCTCCCGCTCTCGGTCTCTCCTTTTATACTGCGTTCACCTCTCAGACTCTCCTCCCGCTCTCGGTCTCTCCTTTTATACTGTGCTCACCTCTCAGACTCTCCTCCCACTCTCGGTCTCTCCTTTTATACTGTGTTCACCTCTCAGACTCTCCTCCCGCTGTCAGTCTCTCCTTTTTTACTGTGCTCACCTCTCAGACTCTCCTCCCGCTCTCGGTCTCTTCTTTTATACTGTGCTCACCTCTCAGACTCTCCTCCTGCTCTCGGTCTCTCCTTTTAAACCGCGTTCACCTCTCAGACTCTCCTCCTGCTCTCAGTCTCTCCTTTTATACTGTGCTCACCTCTCAGACTCTCCTCACACTCTCGGTCTCTCCTTTTATACTGTGCTCACCTCTCAGACTCTCCTCACACTCTCGGTCTCTCCTTTTATACTGTGCTCACCTCTCAGACTCTCCTCACACTCTCGGTCTCTCCTTTTATACTGTGCTCACCTCTCAGACTCTCCTCCCGCTCTCAGTCTCTCCTTTTATACTGTGCTCACCTCTCAGACTCTCCTCCCGCTCTTGGTCTCTCCTTTTATACTGTGCTCACCTCTCAGACTCTCCTCCCGCTGTCAGTCTCTCCTTTTATACTGTGCTCACCTCTCAGACTCTCCTCCCACTCTCAGTCTCTCCTTTTATACTGTGCTCACCTCTCAGACTCTCCTCCCACTCTCGGTCTCTCCTTTTATACTGTGCTCACCTCTCAGACTCTCCTCCTGCTCTCGGTCTCTCCTTTTATACTGTGCTCACCTCTCAGACTCTCCTCCCGCTGTCAGTCTCTCCTTTTATACTGTGCTCACCTCTCAGACTCTCCTCCCGCTCTTGGTCTCTCCTTTTATACTGTGCTCACCTCTCAGACTCTCCTCCCGCTGTCAGTCTCTCCTTTTATACTGTGCTCACCTCTCAGACTCTCCTCCTGCTCTCAGTCTCTCCTTTTATACTGCGTTCACCTCTCAGACTCTCCTCCCGCTCTCGGTCTCTCCTTTTATACTGTGCTGACCTCTCAGACTCTCCTCCTGCTCTCGGTCTCTCCTTTTATACTGTGCTCACCTCTCAGACTCTCCTCCCACTCTCGGTCTCTCCTTTTATACTGTGCTCACCTCTCAGACTCTCCTCCCGCTCTCGGTCTCTCCTTTTATACTGTGCTCACCTCTCAGACTCTCCTCCCGCTCTCGGTCTCTCCTTTTATACTGTGCTGACCTCTCAGACTCTCCTCCTGCTCTCGGTCTCTCCTTTTATACTGTGCTCACCTCTCAGACTCTCCTCCCGCTCTCGGTCTCTCCTTTTACACTGTGCTGACCTCTCAGACTCTCCTCCTGCTCTCGGTCTCTCCTTTTATACTGTGCTCACCTCTCGGACTCTCTTCCTGCTCTCAGTCTCTCCTTTTATACTGCATTCACCCCTCAGACTCTCCTCCCGCTCTCGGTCTCTCCTTTTACACTGCGTTCACCTCTCAGACTCTCCTCCTGCTCTCAGTCTCTCCTTTTATACTGCGTTCACCTCTCAGACTCTCCTCCCACTCTCGGTCTCTCCTTTTATACTGTGCTCACCTCTCAGACTCTCCTCCCGCTCTCGGTCTCTCCTTTTATACTGTGCTCACCTCTCGGACTCTCTTCCTGCTCTCAGTCTCTCCTTTTACACTGCGTTCACCTCTCAGACTCTCCTCCTGCTCTCAGTCTCTCCTTTTATACTGCGTTCACCTCTCAGACTCTCCTCACCCTCTCGGTCTCTCCTTTTATACTGTGCTCACCTCTCAGACTCTCCTCCCGCTCTCGGTCTCTCCTTTTATACTGTGCTCACCTCTCAGACTCTCCTCCCACTCTCGGTCTCTCCTTTTATACTGTGCTCACCTCTCGGACTCTCTTCCTGCTCTCAGTCTCTCCTTTTATACTGCGTTCACCTCTCAGACTCTCCTCCTGCTCTCGGTCTCTCCTTTTATACTGTGCTCACCTCTCAGACTCTCCTCCCGCTCTCGGTCTCTCCTTTTATACTGTGCTCACCTCTCGGACTCTCTTCCTGCTCTCAGTCTCTCCTTTTACACTGCGTTCACCTCTCAGACTCTCCTCCTGCTCTCAGTCTCTCCTTTTATACTGTGCTCACCTCTCAGACTCTCCTCCCACTCTCAGTCTCTCCTTTTATACTGTGCTTACATCTCAGACTCTCCTCCCACTCTCGGTCTCTCCTTTTATACTGTGCTTACATCTCAGACTCTCTTCCTGCTCTCAGTCTCTCCTTTTATACTGCGTTCACCTCTCAGACTCTCCTCCCACTCTCGGTCTCTCCTTTTATACTGTGCTTACATCTCAGACTCTCCTCCCGCTCTCGGTCTCTCCTTTTATACTGCGTTCACCTCTCAGACTCTCCTCCCGCTCTCGGTCTCTCCTTTTACACTGCGTTCACCTCTCAGACTCTCCTCCTGCTCTCAGTCTCTCCTTTTATACTGCGTTCACCTCTCAGACTCTCCTCCCACTCTCGGTCTCTCCTTTTATACTGTGCTCACCTCTCAGACTCTCCTCCTGCTCTCAGTCTCTCCTTTTATACTGTACTCACCTCTCAGACTCTCCTCCCGCTCTCGGTCTCTCCTTTTATACTGTGCTCACCTCTCAGACTCTCCTCCCGCTCTCGGTCTCTCCTTTTATACTGTGCTCACCTCTCAGACTCTCCTCCCGCTCTCGGTCTCTCCTTTTATACTGTGCTCACCTCTCAGACTCTCCTCCCCCTCTCGGTCTCTCCTTTTATACTGTGCTCACCTCTCGGACTCTCCTCCCGCTCTCGGTCTCTCCTTTTATACTGTGCTCACCTCTCGGACTCTCCTCCCGCTCTCGGTCTCTCCTTTTATACTGTGCTCACCTCTCAGACTCTCCTCCCGCTCTCGGTCTCTCCTTTTATACTGTGTTCACCTCTCAGACTCTCTTCCTGCTCTCAGTCTCTCCTTTTATACTGCGTTCACCTCTCAGACTCTCCTCCCGCTCTCGGTCTCTCCTTTTATACTGTGCTCACCTCTCGGACTCTCTTCCTGCTCTCAGTCTCTCCTTTTATACTGCGTTCACCACTCAGACTCTCCTCCCACTCTCAGTCTCTCCTTTTATACTGTGCTCACCTCTCAGACTCTCCTCCCACTCTCGGTCTCTCCTTTTAGACTGCGTTCACCTCTCAGACTCTCCTCCCGCTCTCGGTCTCTCCTTTTATACTGTGCTCACCTCTCAGACTCTCCTCCTGCTCTCAGTCTCTCCTTTTATACTGTGCTCACCTCTCAGACTCTCCTCCTGCGCTCAGTCTCTCCTTTTATACTGCGTTCACCTCTCAGACTCTCCTCCCACTCTCGGTCTCTCCTTTTATACTGTGCTCACCTCTCAGACTCTCCTCCTGCTCTCGGTCTCTCCTTTTATGCTGTGCTCACCTCTCAGACTCTCCTCCTGCTCTCGGTCTCTCCTTTTATGCTGTGCTCACCTCTCAGACTCTCCTCCCACTCTCAGTCTCTCCTTTTATACTGTGCTCACCTCTCAGACTCTCCTCCCGCTGTCAGTCTCTCCTTTTATACTGTGCTCACCTCTCAGACTCTCCTCCCGCTCTCGGTCTCTCCTTTTATACTGTGCTCACCTCTCGGACTCTCCTCCCCCTCTCGGTCTCTCCTTTTATACTGTGCTCACCTCTCAGACTCTCCTCCTGCTCTCGGTCTCTCCTTTTATACTGTGCTCACCTCTCGGACTCTCCTCCCCCTCTCGGTCTCTCCTTTTATACTGTGCTCACCTCTCGGACTCTCTTCCTGCTCTCGGTCTCTCCTTTTATACTGTGCTCACCTCTCAGACTCTCCTCCCGCTCTCAGTCTCTCCTTTTATACTGCGTTCACCTCTCAGACTCTCCTCCCGCTCTCGGTCTCTCCTTTTACACTGCGTTCACCTCTCAGACTCTCCTCCTGCTCTCAGTCTCTCCTTTTATACTGTGCTCACCTCTCAGACTCTCTTCCTGCTCTCGGTCTCTCCTTTTATACTGTGCTCACCTCTCAGACTCTCCTCCCGCTCTCAGTCTCTCCTTTTATACTGCGTTCACCTCTCAGACTCTCCTCCCACTCTCGGTCTCTCCTTTTATACTGTGCTCACCTCTCAGACTCTCCTCCCGCTGTCAGTCTCTCCTTTTATACTGTGCTCACCTCTCAGACTCTCCTCCTGCTCTCGGTCTCTCCTTTTATACTGTGCTCACCTCTCAGACTCTCCTCCTGCTCTCAGTCTCTCCTTTTATACTGCGTTCACCTCTCAGACTCTCCTCCCACTCTCAGTCTCTCCTTTTATACTGCGTTCACCTCTCAGACTCTCCTCCCGCTCTCGTTCTCTCCTTTTTCACTGCGTTCACCTCTCAGACTCTCCTCCCGCTCTCGGTCTCTCCTTTTATACTGTGCTCACCTCTCAGACTCTCCTCCCGCTCTCGGTCTCTCCTTTTATGCTGTGCTCACCTCTCAGACTCTCCTCCTGCTCTCGGTCTCTCCTTTTATACTGTGCTCACCTCTCAGACTCTCCTCCTGCTCCCGTTCTCTCCTTTTATACTGTGCTCACCTCTCAGACTCTCCTCCCGCTCTCGGTCTCTCCTTTTATACTGTGCTCACCTCTCAGACTCTCCTCCTGCTCTCAGTCTCTCCTTTTATACTGTGCTCACCTATCAGACTCTCCTCCCACTCTCGGTCTCTCCTTTTATACTGTGCTCACCTCTCAGACTCTCCTCCCACTCTCGGTCTCTCCTTTTTCACTGCGTTCACCTCTCAGACTCTCCTCCTGCTCTCAGTCTCTCCTTTTATACTGTGCTCACCTCTCAGACTCTCCTCCCACTCTCAGTCTCTCCTTTT
This sequence comes from Heptranchias perlo, assembly GCF_035084215.1. NCBI lineage: Eukaryota > Metazoa > Chordata > Chondrichthyes > Hexanchiformes > Hexanchidae > Heptranchias > Heptranchias perlo. The sequence goes on along the minus strand of NC_090336.1, from coordinate 8,800,329 downwards.
ATACTGTGCTCACCTCTCAGACTCTCCTCCCGCTCTCGGTCTCTCCTTTTATACTGTGCTCACCTCTCAGACTCTCCTCCCGCTCTCGGTCTCTCCTTTTATACTGTGCTCACCTCTCAGACTCTCCTCCTGCTCTCGGTCTCTCCTTTTATGCTGTGCTCACCTCTCAGACTCTCCTCCCACTCTCAGTCTCTCCTTTTATACTGTGCTCACCTCTCAGACTCTCCTCCCGCTGTCAGTCTCTCCTTTTATACTGCGTTCACCTCTCAGACTCTCCTCCCACTCTCGGTCTCTCCTTTTATACTGTGCTCACCTCTCAGACTCTCCTCCCGCTCTCGGTCTCTCATTTTATACTGTGCTCACCTCTCAGACTCTCCTCCTGCTCTCGGTCTCTCCTTTTATACTGTGCTCACCTCTCAGACTCTCCTCCCACTCTCGGTCTCTCCTTTTATACTGTGCTCACCTCTCGGACTCTCTTCCTGCTCTCGGTCTCTCCTTTTATACTGTGCTCACCTCTCGGACTCTCCTCCCCCTCTCGGTCTCTCCTTTTATACTGTGCTCACCTCTCAGACTCTCCTCCCGCTCTCGGTCTCTCCTTTTATACTGCGCTCACCTCTCAGACTCTCCTCCCGCTCTCGGTCTCTCCTTTTATATTGTGCTCACCTCTCACACTCTCCTCCCACTCTCGGTCTCTCCTTTTACACTGCGTTCACCTCTCAGACTCTCCTCCCGCTCTCGGTCTCTCCTTTTATACTGTGCTCACCTCTCAGACTCTCCTCCTCTCTCAGTCTCTCCTTTTATCCTGTGCTCACCTCTCAGACTCTCCTCCCGCTCTCGGTCTCTCCTTTTACACTGCGTTCACCTCTCAGACTCTCCTCCCGCTGTCAGTCTCTCCTTTTATCCTGTGCTCACCTCTCAGACTCTCCTCCCACTCTCGGTCTCTCCTTTTATACTGTGCTCACCTCTCGGACTCTCTTCCTGCTCTCGGTCTCTCCTTTTATACTGTGCTCACCTCTCGGACTCTCCTCCCCCTCTCGGTCTCTCCTTTTATACTGTGCTCACCTCTCAGACTCTCCTCCCGCTCTCGGTCTCTCCTTTTATACTGCGCTCACCTCTCAGACTCTCCTCCCGCTCTCGGTCTCTCCTTTTATATTGTGCTCACCTCTCACACTCTCCTCCCACTCTCGGTCTCTCCTTTTACACTGCGTTCACCTCTCAGACTCTCCTCCCGCTCTCGGTCTCTCCTTTTATACTGTGCTCACCTCTCAGACTCTCCTCCTCTCTCAGTCTCTCCTTTTATACTGTGCTCACCTCTCAGACTCTCCTCCCGCTCTCGTTCTCTCCTTTTTCACTGCGTTCACCTCTCAGACTCTCCTCCCGCTGTCAGTCTCTCCTTTTATCCTGTGCTCACCTCTCAGACTCTCCTCCTGCTCTCAGTCTCTCCTTTTTCACTGCGTTCACCTCTCAGACTCTCCTCCCGCTCTCGTTCTCTCCTTTTATGCTGTGCTCACCTCTCAGACTCTCCTCCCGCTCTCGGTCTCTCCTTTTATGCTGTGCTCACCTCTCAGACTCTCCTCCTGCTCTCGGTCTCTCCTTTTATACTGTGCTCACCTCTCAGACTCTCCTCCTGCTCCCGTTCTCTCCTTTTATACTGTGCTCACCTCTCAGACTCTCCTCCCGCTCTCGGTCTCTCCTTTTATACTGCGCTCACCTCTCAGACTCTCCTCCTGCTCTCAGTCTCTCCTTTTATACTGTGCTCACCTATCAGACTCTCCTCCCACTCTCGGTCTCTCCTTTTTCACTGCGTTCACCTCTCAGACTCTCCTCCTGCTCTCAGTCTCTCCTTTTATACTGTGCTCACCTCTCAGACTCTCCTCCCACTCTCAGTCTCTCCTTTTATACTGTGCTCACCTCTCAGACTCTCCTCCCGCTCTCGGTCTCTCCTTTTATACTGTGCTCACCTCTCAGACTCTCCTCCCGCTCTCGGTCTCTCCTTTTATACTGTGCTCACCTCTCGGACTCTCCTCCCGCTGTCAGTCTCTCCTTTTATACTGTGCTCACCTCTCAGACTCTCCTCCTGCTCTCGGTCTCTCCTTTTATGCTGTGCTCACCTCTCAGACTCTCCTCCCACTCTCAGTCTCTCCTTTTATACTGTGCTCACCTCTCAGACTCTCCTCCCGCTGTCAGTCTCTCCTTTTATACTGCGTTCACCTCTCAGACTCTCCTCCCACTCTCGGTCTCTCCTTTTATACTGTGCTCACCTCTTAGACTCTCCTCCCGCTCTCGGTCTCTCCTTTTATACTGTGCTCACCTCTCAGACTCTCCTCCCGCTCTCGGTCTCTCCTTTTATACTGTGCTCACCTCTCAGACTCTCCTCCCACTCTCGGTCTCTCCTTTTATACTGTGCTCACCTCTCGGACTCTCTTCCTGCTCTCAGTCTCTCCTTTTATACTGCGTTCACCTCTCAGACTCTCCTCCCGCTCTCGGTCTCTCCTTTTACACTGCGTTCCCTCTCAGACTCTCCTCCTGCTCTCAGTCTCTCCTTTTATACTGCGTTCACCTCTCAGACTCTCCTCCCACTCTCGGTCTCTCCTTTTATACTGTGCTCACCTCTCAGACTCTCCTCCCCCTCTCGGTCTCTCCTTTTATACTGTGCTCACCTCTCAGACTCTCCTCCTGCTCTCGGTCTCTCCTTTTATACTGTGCTCACCTCTCAGACTCTCCTCCTGCTCTCAGTCTCTCCTTTTATACTGTGCTCACCTCTCAGACTCTCCTCCTGCTCTCGGTCTCTCCTTTTACACTGCGTTCACCTCTCAGACTCTCCTCCTGCTCTCAGTCTCTCCTTTTATACTGCGTTCACCTCTCAGACTCTCCTCCTGCTCTCGGTCTCTCCTTTTATACTGTGCTCACCTCTCAGACTCTCCTCCCACTCTCGGTCTCTCCTTTTATACTGTGCTCACCTCTCAGACTCTCCTCCCGCTCTCGGTCTCTCCTTTTATACTGTGCTCACCTCTCAGACTCTCCTCCCGCTCTCAGTCTCTCCTTTTATACTGCGTTCACCTCTCAGACTCTCCTCCCACTCTCAGTCTCTCCTTTTATACTGTGCTCACCTCTCAGACTCTCCTCCCGCTCTCGGTCTCTCCTTTTATACTGTGCTCACCTCTCAGACTCTCCTCCTGCTCTCAGTCTCTCCTTTTATACTGTGCTCACCTCTCAGACTCTCCTCCCGCTCTCGGTCTCTCCTTTTATACTGTGCTCACCTCTCAGACTCTCCTCCCACTCTCGGTCTCTCCTTTTATACTGTGCTCACCTCTCAGACTCTCCTCCTGCTCTCAGTCTCTCCTTTTATACTGTACTCACCTCTCAGACTCTCCTCCCGCTCTCGGTCTCTCCTTTTATACTGTGCTCACCTCTCAGACTCTCCTCCCGCTCTCGGTCTCTCCTTTTATACTGTGCTCACCTCTCGGACTCTCCTCCCGCTCTCGGTCTCTCCTTTTATACTGTGCTCACCTCTCAGACTCTCCTCCCGCTCTCAGTCTCTCCTTTTATACTGTGCTCACCTCTCGGACTCTCCTCCCGCTCTCGGTCTCTCCTTTTATACTGTGCTCACCTCTCAGACTCTCCTCCCGCTCTCAGTCTCTCCTTTTATACTGTGCTCACCTCTCGGACTCTCCTCCCGCTCTCGGTCTCTCCTTTTATACTGTGCTCACCTCTCGGACTCTCCTCCCGCTCTCGGTCTCTCCTTTTATACTGTGCTCACCTCTCAGACTCTCCTCCCGCTCTCGGTCTCTCCTTTTATACTGTGCTCACCTCTCAGACTCTCCTCCCGCTCTCGGTCTCTCCTTTTATACTGTGTTCACCTCTCAGACTCTCTTCCTGCTCTCAGTCTCTCCTTTTATACTGCGTTCACCTCTCAGACTCTCCTCCCGCTCTCGGTCTCTCCTTTTATACTGTGCTCACCTCTCGGACTCTCTTCCTGCTCTCAGTCTCTCCTTTTATACTGTGCTCACCTCTCAGACTCTCCTCCCACTCTCAGTCTCTCCTTTTATACTGTGCTCACCTCTCAGACTCTCCTCCTGCTCTCGGTCTCTCCTTTTATGCTGTGCTCACCTCTCAGACTCTCCTCCTGCTCTCGGTCTCTCCTTTTATGCTGTGCTCACCTCTCAGACTCTCCTCCCACTCTCAGTCTCTCCTTTTATACTGTGCTCACCTCTCAGACTCTCCTCCCGCTGTCAGTCTCTCCTTTTATACTGTGCTCACCTCTCAGACTCTCCTCCCGCTCTCGGTCTCTCCTTTTATACTGTGCTCACCTCTCGGACTCTCCTCCCCCTCTCGGTCTCTCCTTTTATACTGTGCTCACCTCTCGGACTCTCCTCCCCCTCTCGGTCTCTCCTTTTATACTGTGCTCACCTCTCGGACTCTCTTCCTGCTCTCGGTCTCTCCTTTTATACTGTGCTCACCTCTCAGACTCTCCTCCCGCTCTCAGTCTCTCCTTTTATACTGCGTTCACCTCTCAGACTCTCCTCCCGCTCTCGGTCTCTCCTTTTACACTGCGTTCACCTCTCAGACTCTCCTCCTGCTCTCAGTCTCTCCTTTTATACTGCGTTCACCTCTCAGACTCTCCTCCCACTCTCGGTCTCTCCTTTTATACTGTGCTCACCTCTCAGACTCTCCTCCCGCTGTCAGTCTCTCCTTTTATACTGCGTTCACCTCTCAGACTCTCCTCCCACTCTCAGTCTCTCCTTTTATACTGCGTTCACCTCTCAGACTCTCCTCCCACTCTCAGTCTCTCCTTTTATACTGTGCTCACCTCTCAGACTCTCCTCCTGCTCTCGGTCTCTCCTTTTATACTGTGCTCACCTCTCAGACTCTCCTCCTGCTCCCGTTCTCTCCTTTTATACTGTGCTCACCTCTCAGACTCTCCTCCCGCTCTCGGTCTCTCCTTTTATACTGTGCTCACCTCTCAGACTCTCCTCCCGCTCTCGGTCTCTCCTTTTATACTGTGCTCACCTCTCAGACTCTCCTCCTGCTCTCAGTCTCTCCTTTTATACTGTGCTCACCTCTCAGACTCTCCTCCTGCTCTCAGTCTCTCCTTTTATACTGTGCTCACCTCTCAGACTCTCCTCCCACTCTCGGTCTCTCCTTTTTCACTGCGTTCACCTCTCAGACTCTCCTCCTGCTCTCAGTCTCTCCTTTTATACTGTGCTCACCTCTCAGACTCTCCTCCCACTCTCAGTCTCTCCTTTTATACTGTGCTCACCTCTCAGACTCTCCTCCCGCTCTCGGTCTCTCCTTTTATACTGTGCTCACCTCTCAGACTCTCCTCCCGCTCTCGGTCTCTCCTTTTATACTGTGCTCACCTCTCGGACTCTCCTCCCGCTGTCAGTCTCTCCTTTTATACTGTGCTCACCTCTCAGACTCTCCTCCTGCTCCCGTTCTCTCCTTTTATACTGTGCTCACCTCTCAGACTCTCCTCCCGCTCTCGGTCTCTCCTTTTATACTGTGCTCACCTCTCAGACTCTCCTCCTGCTCCCGTTCTCTCCTTTTATACTGTGCTCACCTCTCAGACTCTCCTCCCGCTCTCGGTCTCTCCTTTTATACTGTGCTCACCTCTCAGACTCTCCTCCCGCTCTCGGTCTCTCCTTTTATACTGTGCTCACCTCTCAGACTCTCCTCCTGCTCTCAGTCTCTCCTTTTATACTGTGCTCACCTCTCAGACTCTCCTCCTGCTCTCGGTCTCTCCTTTTATGCTGTGCTCACCTCTCAGACTCTCCTCCCACTCTCAGTCTCTCCTTTTATACTGTGCTCACCTCTCAGACTCTCCTCCCGCTGTCAGTCTCTCCTTTTATACTGCGTTCACCTCTCAGACTCTCCTCCCACTCTCGGTCTCTCCTTTTATACTGTGCTCACCTCTCAGACTCTCCTCCCGCTCTCGGTCTCTCATTTTATACTGTGCTCACCTCTCAGACTCTCCTCCTGCTCTCGGTCTCTCCTTTTATACTGTGCTCACCTCTCAGACTCTCCTCCCACTCTCGGTCTCTCCTTTTATACTGTGCTCACCTCTCGGACTCTCTTCCTGCTCTCGGTCTCTCCTTTTATACTGTGCTCACCTCTCGGACTCTCCTCCCCCTCTCGGTCTCTCCTTTTATACTGTGCTCACCTCTCAGACTCTCCTCCCGCTCTCGGTCTCTCCTTTTATACTGCGCTCACCTCTCAGACTCTCCTCCCGCTCTCGGTCTCTCCTTTTATATTGTGCTCACCTCTCACACTCTCCTCCCACTCTCGGTCTCTCCTTTTACACTGCGTTCACCTCTCAGACTCTCCTCCCGCTCTCGGTCTCTCCTTTTATACTGTGCTCACCTCTCAGACTCTCCTCCTCTCTCAGTCTCTCCTTTTATCCTGTGCTCACCTCTCAGACTCTCCTCCCACTCTCGGTCTCTCCTTTTACACTGCGTTCACCTCTCAGACTCTCCTCCCGCTGTCAGTCTCTCCTTTTATCCTGTGCTCACCTCTCAGACTCTCCTCCTGCTCTCAGTCTCTCCTTTTACACTGCGTTCACCTCTCAGACTCTCCTCCCGCTCTCAGTCTCTCCTTTTATACTGCGTTCACCTCTCAGACTCTCCTCCCACTCTCAGTCTCTCCTTTTATACTGTGCTCACCTCTCAGACTCTCCTCCCGCTCTCGGTCTCTCCTTTTATGCTGTGCTCACCTCTCAGACTCTCCTCCTGCTCTCGGTCTCTCCTTTTATACTGTGCTCACCTCTCAGACTCTCCTCCTGCTCCCGTTCTCTCCTTTTATACTGTGCTCACCTCTCAGACTCTCCTCCCGCTCTCGGTCTCTCCTTTTATACTGTGCTCACCTCTCAGACTCTCCTCCTGCTCTCAGTCTCTCCTTTTATACTGTGCTCACCTATCAGACTCTCCTCCCACTCTCGGTCTCTCCTTTTATACTGTGCTCACCTCTCAGACTCTCCTCCCGCTCTCGGTCTCTCCTTTTATACTGTGCTCACCTCTCAGACTCTCCTCCTGCTCTCAGTCTCTCCTTTTATACTGTGCTCACCTATCAGACTCTCCTCCCACTCTCGGTCTCTCCTTTTTCACTGCGTTCACCTCTCAGACTCTCCTCCTGCTCTCAGTCTCTCCTTTTATACTGTGCTCACCTCTCAGACTCTCCTCCTGCTCTCGGTCTCTCCTTTTATGCTGTGCTCACCTCTCAGACTCTCCTCCCACTCTCAGTCTCTCCTTTTATACTGTGCTCACCTCTCAGACTCTCCTCCCGCTGTCAGTCTCTCCTTTTATACTGCGTTCACCTCTCAGACTCTCCTCCCACTCTCGGTCTCTCCTTTTATACTGTGCTCACCTCTCAGACTCTCCTCCCGCTCTCGGTCTCTCCTTTTATACTGTGCTCACCTCTCAGACTCTCCTCCCGCTCTCGGTCTCTCCTTTTATACTGTGCTCACCTCTCAGACTCTCCTCCCGCTGTCAGTCTCTCCTTTTATACTGCGTTCACCTCTCAGACTCTCCTCCCGCTCTCGGTCTCTCCTTTTACACTGCGTTCACCTCTCAGACTCTCCTCCCACTCTCGGTCTCTCCTTTTATACTGTGCTCACCTCTCAGACTCTCCTCCCCCTCTCGGTCTCTCCTTTTATACTGTGCTCACCTCTCAGACTCTCCTCCTGCTCTCGGTCTCTCCTTTTATACTGTGCTCACCTCTCAGACTCTCCTCCTGCTCTCAGTCTCTCCTTTTATACTGCGTTCACCTCTCAGACTCTCCTCCCACTCTCGGTCTCTCCTTTTATACTGTGCTCACCTCTCAGACTCTCCTCCCCCTCTCGGTCTCTCCTTTTATACTGTGCTCACCTCTCAGACTCTCCTCCTGCTCTCGGTCTCTCCTTTTATACTGTGCTCACCTCTCAGACTCTCCTCCTGCTCTCAGTCTCTCCTTTTATACTGTGCTCACCTCTCAGACTCTCCTCCCGCTCTCGGTCTCTCCTTTTACACTGCGTTCACCTCTCAGACTCTCCTCCTGCTCTCAGTCTCTCCTTTTATACTGTGCTCACCTCTCAGACTCTCCTCCCGCTCTCGGTCTCTCCTTTTACACTGCGTTCACCTCTCAGACTCTCCTCCTGCTCTCGGTCTCTCCTTTTATACTGTGCTCACCTCTCAGACTCTCCTCCTGCTCTCAGTCTCTCCTTTTATACTGCGTTCACCTCTCAGACTCTCCTCCCACTCTCGGTCTCTCCTTTTATACTGTGCTCACCTCTCAGACTCTCCTCCCGCTCTCGGTCTCTCCTTTTATACTGTGCTCACCTCTCAGACTCTCCTCCCGCTCTCAGTCTCTCCTTTTATACTGCGTTCACCTCTCGGACTCTCCTCCCACTCTCGGTCTCTCCTTTTATACTGTGCTCACCTCTCAGACTCTCCTCCCGCTCTCAGTCTCTCCTTTTACACTGCGTTCACCTCTCAGACTCTCCTCCTGCTCTCAGTCTCTCCTTTTATACTGTGCTCACCTCTCGGACTCTCCTCCTGCTCTCAGTCTCTCCTTTTATACTGCGTTCACCTCTCAGACTCTACTCCTGCTCTCAGTCTCTCCTTTTATACTGCGTTCACCTCTCAGACTCTCCTCCTGCTCTCGGTCTCTCCTTTTATGCTGTGCTCACCTCTCAGACTCTCCTCCTGCTCTCGGTCTCTCCTTTTATGCTGTGCTCACCTCTCAGACTCTCCTCCCACTCTCAGTCTCTCCTTTTATACTGTGCTCACCTCTCGGACTCTCCTCCCGCTGTCAGTCCCTCCTTTTATACTGTGCTCACCTCTCAGACTCTCCTCCTGCTCTCAGTCTCTCCTTTTTCACTGCGTTCACCTCTCAGACTCTCCTCCCGCTCTCGGTCTCTCCTTTTATACTGTGCTCACCTCTCAGACTCTCCTCCTGCTCTCAGTCTCTCCTTTTATACTGTGCTCACCTCTCAGACTCTCCTCCTGCTCTCAGTCTCTCCTTTTATACTGTGCTCACCTCTCAGACTCTCCTCCCGCTCTCGGTCTCTCCTTTTATACTGTGCTCACCTCTCAGACTCTCCTCCTGCTCTCAGTCTCTCCTTTTATACTGTGCTCACCTCTCAGACTCTCCTCCCGCTCTCGGTCTCTCCTTTTATACTGTGCTCACCTCTCAGACTCTCCTCCTGCTCTCGGTCTCTCCTTTTATACTGTGCTCACCTCTCAGACTCTCCTCCCGCTCTCGGTCTCTCCTTTTATACTGTGTTCACCTCTCAGACTCTCCTCCCACTCTCGGTCTCCCCTTTTACACTGCGTTCACCTCTCAGACTCTCCTCCCGCTCTCGGTCTCTCCTTTTATACTGTGCTCACCTCTCAGACTCTCCTCCCGCTCTCGGTCTCTCCTTTTATACTGTGCTCACCTCTCAGACTCTCCTCCCGCTCTCGGTCTCTCCTTTTATACTGTGCTCACCTCTCAGACTCTCCTCCCGCTCTCGGTCTCTCCTTTTATACTGTGCTCACCTCTCAGACTCTCCTCCCGCTCTCGGTCTCTCCTTTTATACTGTGCTCACCTCTCAGACTCTCCTCACCCTCTCGGTCTCTCCTTTTATACTGCGTTCACCTCTCAGACTCTCCTCCCGCTCTCAGTCTCTCCTTTTATACTGTGCTCACCTCTCAGACTCTCCTCCCACTGTCGGTCTCTCCTTTTATACTGTGCTCACCTCTCAGACTCTCCTCCCGCTCTCGGTCTCTCCTTTTATACTGCGTTCACCTCTCAGACTCTCCTCCTGCTCTCGGTCTCTCCTTTTATACTGTGCTCACCTCTCAGACTCTCCTCCTGCTCTCGGTCTCTCCTTTTTCACTGCGTTCACCTCTCAGACTCTCCTCCCACTCTCGGTCTCTCCTTTTATACTGTGCTCACCTCTCAGACTCTCCTCCCCCTCTCGGTCTCTCCTTTTATACTGTGCTCACCTCTCGGACTCTCCTCCCGCTCTCGGTCTCTCCTTTTATACTGTGCTCACCTCTCGGACTCTCCTCCCGCTGTCAGTCTCTCCTATTATACTGTGTTCACCTCTCGGACTCTCCTCCTGCTCTCGGTCTCTCCTTTTATACTGTGCTCACCTCTCAGACTCTCCTCCCGCTCTCGGTCTCTCCTTTTATACTGTGCTCACCCCTCGGACTCTCCTCCCGCTGTCAGTCTCTCCTTTTATACTGTGCTCACCTCTCAGACTCTCCTCCCGCTCTCGGTCTCTCCTTTTATACTGTGCTCACCTCTCAGCCTCTCCTCCCGCTCTCGGTCTCTCCTTTTTCACTGCGTTCACCTCTCAGACTCTCCTCCCGCTCTCGGTCTCTCCTTTTATACTGTGCTCACCTCTCAGCCTCTCCTCCCCCTCTCGGTCTCTCCTTTTTCACTGCGTTCACCTCTCAGACTCTCCTCCCGCTCTCGGTCTCTCCTTTTATACTGTGCTCACCCCTCGGACTCTCCTCCCCCTCTCGGTCTCTCCTTTTATACTGTGCTCACCTCTCAGACTCTCCTCCCACTCTCGGTCTCTCCTTTTATACTGTGCTCACCTCTCGGATTCTCCTCCCGCTGTCAGTCTCTCCTTTTATACTGTGCTCACCTCTCGGACTCTCCTCCCGCTCTCGGTCTCTCCTTTTATACTGTGCTCACCTCTCGGATTCTCCTCCCGCTGTCAGTCTCTCCTTTTATACTGTGCTCACCTCTCAGACTCTCCTCCCGCTCTCGGTCTCTCCTTTTATGCTGTGCTCACCTCTCAGACTCTCCTCCTGCTCTCAGTCTCTCCTTTTATACTGTGCTCACCTCTCAGACTCTCCTCCCGCTCTCGGTCTCTCCTCTTGTACTGTGCTCACCTCTCAGACTCTCCTCCCGCTCTCAGTCTCTCCTTTTATACTGTGCTCACCTCTCAGACTCTCCTCCCGCTCTCGGTCTCTCCTCTTGTACTGTGCTCACCTCTCAGACTCTCCTCCCGCTCTCGGTCTCTCCTTTTTCACTGCGTTCACCTCTCAGACTCTCCTCCCGCTCTCGGTCTCTCCTTTTATACTGTGCTCACCTCTCAGACTCTCCTCCCGCTCTCGGTCTCTCCTTTTATACTGTGCTCACCTCTCAGACTCTCCTCCCCCTCTCGGTCTCTCCTTTTATACTGTGCTCACCTCTCAGACTCTCCTCCCGCTCTCGGTCTCTCCTTTTATACTGTGCTCACCTCTCAGACTCTCCTCCCGCTCTCGGTCTCTCCTTTTATACTGTGCTCACCTCTCAGACTCTCCTCCCCCTCTCGGTCTCTCCTTTTATACTGTGCTCACCTCTCAGACTCTGCTCCCACTCTCGGTCTCCCCTTTTACACTGCGTTCACCTCTCAGACTCTCCTCCCACTCTCGGTCTCTCCTTTTATACTGTGCTCACCTCTCAGACTCTCCTCCCCCTCTCGGTCTCTCCTTTTATACTGTGCTCACCTCTCAGACTCTCCTCCCGCTCTCGGTCTCTCCTTTTATACTGTGCTCACCTCTCAGACTCTCCTCCCACTCTCAGTCTCTCCTTTTACACTGCGTTCACCTCTCAGACTCTCCTCCCGCTCTCAGTCTCTCCTTTTATACTGTGCTCACCTCTCAGACTCTCCTCCCGCTCTCGGTCTCTCCTTTTATACTGTGCTCACCTCTCAGACTCTCCTCCCGCTCTCGGTCTCTCCTTTTATACTGTGTTCACCTCTCAGACTCTCCTCCCGCTCTCGGTCTCTCCTTTTATACTGTGCTCACCTCTCAGACTCTCCTCCCGCTCTCAGTCTCTCCTTTTATACTGTGCTCACCTCTCGGACTCTCTTCCTGCTCTCGGTCTCTCCTTTTATACTGTGCTCACCTCTCAGACTCTCCTGCCGCTGTCAGTCTCTCCTTTTATACTGTGCTCACCTCTCAGTCTCTCCTCCCGCTCTCGGTCTCTCCTTTTATACTGTGTTCACCTCTCAGACTCTCCTCCCGCTCTCGGTCTCTCCTTTTATACTGTGCTCACCTCTCAGACTCTCCTCCCGCTCTCGGTCTCTCCTTTTATACTGTGCTCACCTCTCAGACTCTCCTCCCGCTCTCGGTCTCTCCTTTTTCAGTGCGTTCACCTCTCGGAATCTCCTCCTGCTCTCGGTCTCTCCTTTTATACTGTGTTCACCTCTCAGACTCTCCTCCCGCTGTCAGTCTCTCCTTTTATCCTGTGCTCACCTCTCGGACTCTCCTCCCGCTCTCGGTCTCTCCTTTTTCACTGCGTTCACCTCTCGGACTCTCCTCCTGCTCTCGGTCTCTCCTTTTATACTGTGCTCACCTCTCGGACTCTCCTCCCGCTCTCGGTTTCTCCTTTTATACTGTGCTCACCTCTCAGACTCTCCTCCCGCTGTCAGTCTCTCCTTTTATACTGTGCTCACCTCTCAGACTCTCCTCCCGCTCTCGGTCTCTCCTTTTATACTGTGCTCACCTCTCAGACTCTCCTCCCGCTCTCGGTCTCTCCTTTTATACTGTGCTCACCTCTCAGACTCTCCTCCCCCTCTCGGTCTCTCCTTTTATACTGTGCTCACCTCTCAGACTCTCCTCCCTCTCTCGGTCTCTCCTTTTATACTGTGCTCACCTCTCAGACTCTCCTCCCACTCTCAGTCTCTCCTTTTATACTGTGCTCACCTCTCAGACTCTCCTCCCGCTCTCGGTCTCTCCTTTTATACTGTGCTCACCTCTCAGACTCTCCTCCCCCTCTCGGTCTCTCCTTTTATACTGTGCTCACCTCTCAGACTCTCCTCCCACTCTCGGTCTCTCCTTTTATACTGTGCTCACCTCTCAGACTCTCCTCCCGCTCTCGGTCTCTCCTTTTATACTGTGCTCACCTCTCAGACTCTCCTCCTGCTCTCAGTCTCTCCTTTTATACTGCGTTCACCTCTCAGACTCTCCTCCCGCTCTCGGTCTCTCCTTTTATACTGTGCTCACCTCTCAGACTCTCCTCCCACTCTCGGTCTCTCCTTTTATACTGTGCTCACCTCTCAGACTCTCCTCCCACTCTCAGTCTCTCCTTTTATACTGCGTTCACCTCTCAGACTCTCCTCCCGCTCTCAGTCTCTCCTTTTATACTGTGCTCACGTCTCAGACTCTCCTCCCGCTCTCGGTCTCTCCTTTTATACTGTGCTCACCTCTCAGACTCTCCTCCTGCTCTCGGTCTCTCCTTTTATACTGTGTTCACCTCTCAGACTCTCCTCCTGCTCTCAGTCTCTCCTTTTATACTGTGCTCACCTCTCAGACTCTCCTCCCACTCTCGGTCTCTCCTTTTATACTGTGTTCACCTCTCAGACTCTCCTCCTGCTCTCAGTCTCTCCTTTTATACTGTGCTCACCTCTCAGACTCTCCTCCCACTCTCAGTCTCTCCTTTTATACTGTGCTCACCTCTCAGACTCTCCTCCTGCTCTCGGTCTCTCCTTTTGTACTGTGCTCACCTCTCAGACTCTCCTCCCGCTGTCAGTCTCTCCTTTTATACTGTGCTCACCTCTCAGACTCTCCTCCTGCTCTCGGTCTCTCCTTTTATACTGTGCTCACCTCTCAGACTCTCCTCCCGCTGTCAGTCTCTCCTTTTATACTGTGCTCACCTCTCGGACTCTCTTCCTGCTCTCGGTCTCTCCTTTTATACTGTTCTCACCTCTCAGACTCTCCTCCTGCTCTCGGTCTCTCCTTTTGTACTGTGCTCACCTCTCAGACTCTCCTCCCGCTGTCAGTCTCTCCTTTTATACTGTGCTCACCTCTCAGACTCTCCTCCTGCTCTCGGTCTCTCCTTTTGTACTGTGCTCACCTCTCAGACTCTCCTCCCGCTGTCAGTCTCTCCTTTTATACTGTGCTCACCTCTCAGACTCTCCTCCTGCTCTCGGTCTCTCCTTTTGTACTGTGCTCACCTCTCAGACTCTCCTCCCGCTGTCAGTCTCTCCTTTTATACTGTGCTCACCTCTCGGACTCTCTTCCTGCTCTCAGTCTCTCCTTTTATACTGTGCTCACCTCTCAGACTCTCCTCCCGCTCTCGATCTCTCCTTTTCCACTGCGTTCACCTCTCAGACTCTCCTCCCACTCTCGGTCTCTCCTTTTATACTGCGTTCACCTCTCAGACTCTCCTCCCGCTCTCGGTCTCTCCTTTTATGCTGTGCTCACCTCTCAGACTCTCCTCCTGCTCTCAGTCTCTCCTTTTATACTGTGCTCACCTCTCAGACTCTCTTCCTGCTCTCGGTCTCTCCTTTTATACTGTGCTCACCTCTCAGACTCTCCTCCCACTCTCGGTCTCTCCTTTTATACTGTGCTCACCTCTCGGACTCTCCTCCTGCTCTCGGTCTCTCCTTTTATACTGTGCTCACCTCTCAGACTCTCCTCCTGCTCTCGGTCTCTCCTTTTATACTGTGCTCACCTCTCAGACTCTCCTCCCGCTCTCAGTCTCTCCTTTTATACTGTGCTCACCTCTCAGACTCTCCTCCCCCTCTCGGTCTCTCCTTTTATACTGTGCTCACCTCTCAGACTCTCCTCCCTCTCTCGGTCTCTCCTTTTATACTGCGTTCACCTCTCAGACTCTCCTCCCGCTCTCGGTCTCTCCTTTTATACTGTGCTCACCTCTCGGACTCTCATCCTGCTCTCAGTCTCTCCTTTTATACTGTGTTCACCTCTCAGACTCTCCTCCCGCTCTCGGTCTCTCCTTTTATACTGTGCTCACCTCTCAGACTCTCCTCCCGCTCTCGGTCTCTCCTTTTATACTGTGCTCACCTCTCAGACTCTCCTCCCACTCTCGGTCTCTCCTTTTATAGTGTGTTCACCTCTCGGACTCTCCTCCTGCTCTCAGTCTCTCCTTTTATACTGTGCTCACCTCTCAGACTCTCCTCCTGCTCTCAGTCTCTCCTTTTATACTGTGCTCACCTCTCAGACTCTCCTCCCGCTCTCAGTCTCTCCTTTTATACTGTGCTCACCTCTCAGACTCTCCTCCTGCTCTCAGTCTCTCCTTTTATACTGTGCTCACCTCTCAGACTCTCCTCCCGCTCTCAGTCTCTCCTTTTATACTGTGCTCACCTCTCAGACTCTCCTCCTGCTCTCAGTCTCTCCTTTTATACTGTGCTCACCTCTCAGACTCTCCTCCCGCTCTCGGTCTCTCCTTTTATACTGTGCTCACCTCTCAGACTCTCCTCCTGCTCTCGGTCCCTCCTTTTACACTGTGCTCACCTCTCGGACTCTCCTCCCACTCTTGTTCTCTCCTTTTATACTGTGCTCACCTCTCGGACTCTCCTCCCGCTCTCGGTCTCTCCTTTTATACTGTGCTCACCCCTCGGACTCTCCTCCCCCTCTCGGTCTCTCCTTTTATACTGTGCTCACCTCTCAGACTCTGCTCCCACTCTCGGTCTCCCCTTTTACACTGCGTTCACCTCTCAGACTCTCCTCCTGCTCTCGGTCCCTCCTTTTACACTGTGCTCACCTCTCGGACTCTCCTCCCACTCTTGTTCTCTCCTTTTATACTGTGCTCACCTCTCGGACTCTCCTCCCGCTGTCAGTCTCTCCTTTTATACTGCGTTCACCTCTCAGACTCTACTCCCGCTCTCGGTCTCCCCTTTTACACTGCGTTCACCTCTCAGACTCTCCTCCCGCTCTCAGTCACTCCTTTTATACTGCGTTCACCTCTCAGACTCTCCTCCCGCTCTCGGTCTCTCCTTTTACACTGTGCTCACCTCTCGGACTCTCCTGCCTCACCTGCAACGTCGCACAGTATTTTTCTCTTGTTGCAGTTCTGCTGCTGCTTTTATCCCCACTCTCAGTCTTCTGCTGCTCAGGTCTGCTGCCGCTCTGGGAAAAAAGTTCAGAAAAGCAAGGCAAAGCAGCACCTCCTTCCCCCACTGCACCAAACTCCCACACTCACCAAACTCTCAGCTGATCACTCTGTGCTCCGCTGCACTCCATGCTCGGTTTGCATTAAAAGGCCCCTGTTTTTCTCCTGTTTGTGACTCAGATGAGTCAGGCCTGCTCCTCCTTCAGGAACCAGTTTAATCTAGCTGCCCAATTAACTAACTGCAGCAGCTCTCTCTGCTGAAGACTGACAGAAACTGAAAAATTTAAACTTTAAAATTGAATTTAAACAGATGATAGCAATTGAACTTAAATAGTTGATAGAAATTTACACTAGATTTTAAAGAGATTAACCCTTAAACTCCCACACTCACCAAACTCTCAGGTGATCACTCTGTGCTCCGCTGCACTCCGTGCTCAGTCTCCAATCTCAGAAGAGCACCCCTTTACTGCATTTGTTGTTCTTTCACAACTATATCCGTGCTCGGTCTGAGTGAGGATGGCAATTCAGTGCTGAATTAGGGATATGCATGTGTCCATTGGTTACTGGTGCCAAAACGTACAGTTCACACAAAGTCCGAGTGGGGAAAGGCACAGCCCAGTGCAGTATTAAGCTACAAAGTGAGAAGGAACCAAGTCTGTGCTGAGATGGCGGATCTCCGCTGTGGCAGCAACTGGGCTGTAAATAGCTTGGACACAATTAGCTTGAGTACACCGTGTGTAAACAAATGGAGTGTGGAACGTTCAGTGTGTAATTAGATGGTGTGTGTGGAATGTTCAATGTGTAATTAGATGGTGCGTGTGGAATGTGCAGTGTGTAATCAGATGGTGTGTGTGGAATGTTCAGTGTGTAATTAGATGGTGCGTGTGGAATGTTCAGTGTGTAAACAAATGGAGTGTGGAATGTGCAGTGTGTAATCAGATGGTGTGTGTGGAATGTTCAATGTGTAATTAGATGGTGTGTGTGGAATGTTCAGTGTGTAATTAGATGGTGCGTGTGGAATGTGCAGTGTGTAATCAGATGGTGTGTGTGGAATGTTCAGTGTGTAATTAGATGGTGCGTGTGGAATGTTCAGTGTGTAAACAAATGGAGTGTGGAATGTGCAGTGTGTAATCAGATGGTGTGTGTGGAATGTTCAATGTGTAATTAGATGGTGTGTGTGGAATGTTCAGTGTGTAATTAGATGGTGCGTGTGGAATGTGCAGTGTGTAATCAGATGGTGTGTGTGGAATGTTCAGTGTGTAATTAGATGGTGCGTGTGGAATGTTCAGTGTGTAATTAGATGGTGTGTGTGGAATGTGCAGTGTGTAATCAGATGGTGTGTGTGGAATGTTCAATGTGTAATTAGATGGTGTGTGTGGAACGTTCAGTGTGTAATTAGATGGTGTGTGTGGAATGTTCATTGTGTAATTAGATGGTGCGTGTGGAATGTTCAGTGTGTAATTAGATGGTGTGTGTGGAACGTTCAGTGTGTAATTAGATGGTGTGTGTGGAATGTGCAGTGTGTAATCAGATGGTGTGTGTGGAATGTTCAGTGTGTAATTAGATGGTGCGTGTGGAATGTTCAATGTGTAATTAGATGGTGTGTGTGGAATGTGCAGTGTGTAATCAGATGGTGTGTGTGGAATGTTCAATGTGTAATTAGATGGTGTGTGTGGAACGTTCAGTGTGTAATTAGATGGTGTGTGTGGAATGTTCATTGTGTAATTAGATGGTGCGTGTGGAATGTTCAGTGTGTAATTAGATGGTGTGTGTGGAACGTTCAGTGTGTAATTAGATGGTGCGTGTGGAATGTTCATTGTGTAATTAGATGGTGTGTGTGGAACGTTCAGTGTGTAATTCGATGGTGTGTGTGGAACGTTCAGTGTGTAATTAGATGGTGTGTGTGGAATGTTCAGTGTGTAATTAGATGGTGTGTGTGGAATGTTCAGTGTGTAATTAGATGGTGTGTGTGGAATGTTCATTGTGTAATTAGATGGTGTGTGTGGAACGTTCAGTGTGTAATTCGATGGTGTGTGTGGAATGTTCAATGTGTAATTAGATGGTGTGTGTGGAACGTTCAGTGTGTAATTAGATGGTGTGTGTGGAATGTTCAGTGTGTAATTAGATGGTGTGTGTGGAATGTTCATTGTGTAATTAGATGGTGTGTGTGGAATGTGCAGTGTGTAATTAGATGGTGTGTGTGGAATGTTCATTGTGTAATTAGATGGTGTGTGTGGAATGTTCAGTGTGTAATTAGATGGTGCGTGTGGAACGTTCAGTGTGTAATTAGATGGTGTGTGTGGAATGTGCAGTGTGTAATCAGATGGTGTGTGTGGAATGTTCAATGTGTAATTAGATGGTGTGTGTGGAACGTTCAGTGTGTAATTAGATGGTGTGTGTGGAATGTTCATTGTGTAATTAGATGGTGCGTGTGGAATGTTCAGTGTGTAATTAGATGGTGTGTGTGGAACGTTCAGTGTGTAATTAGATGGTGCGTGTGGAATGTTCATTGTGTAATTAGATGGTGTGTGTGGAACGTTCAGTGTGTAATTCGATGGTGTGTGTGGAACGTTCAGTGTGTAATTAGATGGTGTGTGTGGAATGTTCAGTGTGTAATTAGATGGTGTGTGTGGAATGTTCAGTGTGTAATTAGATGGTGTGTGTGGAATGTTCATTGTGTAATTAGATGGTGTGTGTGGAACGTTCAGTGTGTAATTAGATGGTGCGTGTGGAATGTTCAGTGTGTAATTAGATGGTGTGTGTGGAATGTGCAGTGTGTAATCAGATGGTGTGTGTGGAATGTTCAGTGTGTAATTAGATGGTGCGTGTGGAATGTTCAGTGTGTAATTAGATGGTGCGTGTGGAATGTTCAATGTGTAATTAGATGGTGTGTGTGGAATGTGCAGTGTGTAATCAGATGGTGTGTGTGGAATGTTCAATGTGTAATTAGATGGTGTGTGTGGAACGTTCAGTGTGTAATTAGATGGTGTGTGTGGAATGTTCATTGTGTAATTAGATGGTGCGTGTGGAATGTTCAGTGTGTAATTAGATGGTGTGTGTGGAACGTTCAGTGTGTAATTAGATGGTGCGTGTGGAATGTTCATTGTGTAATTAGATGGTGTGTGTGGAACGTTCAGTGTGTAATTCGATGGTGTGTGTGGAACGTTCAGTGTGTAATTAGATGGTGTGTGTGGAATGTTCAGTGTGTAATTAGATGGTGTGTGTGGAATGTTCAGTGTGTAATTAGATGGTGTGTGTGGAATGTTCATTGTGTAATTAGATGGTGTGTGTGGAACGTTCAGTGTGTAATTAGATGGTGTGTGTGGAACGTTCAGTGTGTAATCAGATGGGTTGTGTGGAATGTTCAATGTGTAATTAGATGGTGCGTGTGGAATGTTCAGTGTGTAATTAGATGGTGTGTGTGGAATGTTCAGTGTGTAATTCGATGGTGTGTGTGGAACGTTCAGTGTGTAATTAGATGGTGTGTGTGGAATGTTCAGTGTGTAATTAGATGGTGTGTGTGGAACCTGCAGTGTGTAATTAGATGGTGTGTGTGGAATGTTCAGTGTGTAATTAGATGGTGTGTGTGGAACGTTCAGTGTGTAATCAGATGGGTTGTGTGGAATGTTCAATGTGTAATTAGATGGTGCGTGTGGAATGTTCAGTGTGTAATTAGATGGTGTGTGTGGAATGTTCAGTGTGTAATTAGATGGGTTGTGTGGAACCTGCAGTGTGTAATTAGATGGTGTGTGTGGAACGTTCAGTGTGTAATTAGATGGTGTGTGTGGAACGTTCAGTGTGTAATTAGATGGTGTGTGTGGAATGTTCAATGTGTAATTAGATGGTGTGTGTGGAATGTTCAGTGTGTAATTAGATGGTGTGTGTGGAACGTTCAGTGTGTAATTAGATGGTGTGTGTGGAACGTTCAGTGTGTAATCAGATGGGTTGTGTGGAACGTTCAATGTGTAATTAGATGGTGCGTGTGGAATGTTCAGTGTGTAATTAGATGGTGTGTGTGGAACGTTCAGTGTGTAATCAGATGGGTTGTGTGGAATGTTCAATGTGTAATTAGATGGTGCGTGTGGAATGTTCAGTGTGTAATTAGATGGTGTGTGTGGAATGTTCAGTGTGTAATTAGATGGGTTGTGTGGAACCTGCAGTGTGTAATTAGATGGTGTGTGTGGAACGTTCAGTGTGTAATTAGATGGGTTGTGTGGAATGTTCAATGTGTAATTAGATGGTGTGTGTGGAATGTTCAGTGTGTAATTAGATGGTGTGTGTGGAATGTTCAGTGTGTAATTAGATGGTGTGTGTGGAATGTTCAATGTGTAATTAGATGGTGTGTGTGGAACGTTCAGTGTGTAATTAGATGGGTTGTGTGGAATGTTCAATGTGTAATTAGATGGTGTGTGTGGAATGTTCAGTGTGTAATTAGATGGTGCGTGTGGAATGTTCAGTGTGTAATTAGATGGTGTGTGTGGAACGTTCAGTGTGTAATTAGATGGTGTGTGTGGAATGTTCAGTGTGTAATTAGATGGTGTGTGTGGAATGTTCAGTGTGTAATTAGATGGTGTGTGTGGAATGTTCAATGTGTAATTAGATGGTGTGTGTGGAATGTTCAATGTGTAATTAGATGGTGCGTGTGGAATGTTCAGTGTGTAATTAGATGGTGTGTGTGGAATGTTCAGTGTGTAATTAGATGGTGTGTGTGGAACGTTCAGTGTGTAATTAGATGGTGTGTGTGGAATGTTCAGTGTGTAATTAGATGGTGTGTGTGGAATGTTCAATGTGTAATTAGATGGTGTGTGTGGAATGTTCAGTGTGTAATTCGATGGTGTGTGTGGAACGTTCAGTGTGTAATTAGATGGTGTGTGTGGAACGTTCAGTGTGTAATTAGATGGTGTGTGTGGAATGTTCAGTGTGTAATTAGATGGTGTGTGTGGAACGTTCAGTGTGTAATTAGATGGTGTGTGTGGAATGTTCAGTGTGTAATTAGATGGTGTGTGTGGAACGTTCAGTGTGTAATTAGATGGTGTGTGTGGAATGTTCAGTGTGTAATTAGATGGTGTGTGTGGAATGTTCAATGTGTAATTAGATGGTGTGTGTGGAATGTTCAATGTGTAATTAGATGGTGCGTGTGGAATGTTCAGTGTGTAATTAGATGGTGTGTGTGGAATGTTCAGTGTGTAATTAGATGGTGTGTGTGGAATGTTCAGTGTGTAATTAGATGGTGTGTGTGGAACGTTCAGTGTGTAATTAGATGGTGCGTGTGGAATGTTCAGTGTGTAATTAGATGGTGTGTGTGGAACGTTCAGTGTGTAATTAGATGGTGTGTGTGGAATGTTCAGTGTGTAATTAGATGGTGTGTGTGGAACGTTCAGTGTGTAATTAGATGGTGCGTGTGGAATGTTCAGTGTGTAATTAGATGGTGTGTGTGGAATGTTCAGTGTGTAATTCGATGGTGTGTGTGGAATGTTCAATGTGTAATTAGATGGTGTGTGTGGAATGTTCAATGTGTAATTAGATGGTGCGTGTGGAATGTTCAGTGTGTAATTAGATGGTGTGTGTGGAATGTTCAGTGTGTAATTAGATGGTGTGTGTGGAACGTTCAGTGTGTAATTAGATGGTGTGTGTGGAATGTTCAGTGTGTAATTAGATGGTGTGTGTGGAATGTTCAATGTGTAATTAGATGGTGTGTGTGGAATGTTCAGTGTGTAATTAGATGGTGTGTGTGGAATGTTCAGTGTGTAATTCGATGGTGTGTGTGGAATGTTCAATGTGTAATTAGATGGTGTGTGTGGAATGTTCAATGTGTAATTAGATGGTGCGTGTGGAATGTTCAGTGTGTAATTAGATGGTGTGTGTGGAATGTTCAGTGTGTAATTAGATGGTGTGTGTGGAACGTTCAGTGTGTAATTAGATGGTGTGTGTGGAATGTTCAGTGTGTAATTAGATGGTGTGTGTGGAATGTTCAGTGTGTAATTAGATGGTGTGTGTGGAACGTTCAGTGTGTAATTAGATGGTGTGTGTGGAATGTTCAGTGTGTAATTAGATGGTGTGTGTGGAATGTTCAGTGTGTAATTAGATGGTGTGTGTGGAATGTTCAGTGTGTTATCAGATGGGTTGTGTGGAATGTTCATTGTGTAATTAGATGGTGTGTGTGGAACGTTCAGTGTGTAATTAGATGGTGTGTGTGGAATGTTCATTGTGTAATCAGATGGGTTGTGTGGAATGTTCAATGTGTAATTAGATGGTGCGTGTGGAATGTTCAGTGTGTAATTAGATGGTGTGTGTGGAATGTTCAGTGTGTAATTAGATGGTGTGTGTGGAACGTTCAGTGTGTAATTAGATGGTGTGTGTGGAATGTTCAGTGTGTAATTAGATGGTGTGTGTGGAATGTTCAGTGTGTAATTAGATGGTGTGTGTGGAACGTTCAGTGTGTAATTAGATGGTGTGTGTGGAATGTTCAGTGTGTAATTAGATGGTGTGTGTGGAATGTTCAGTGTGTAATTAGATGGTGTGTGTGGAATGTTCAGTGTGTTATCAGATGGGTTGTGTGGAATGTTCATTGTGTAATTAGATGGTGTGTGTGGAACGTTCAGTGTGTAATTAGATGGTGTGTGTGGAATGTTCATTGTGTAATCAGATGGGTTGTGTGGAATGTTCAATGTGTAATTAGATGGTGCGTGTGGAATGTTCAGTGTGTAATTAGATGGTGTGTGTGGAATGTTCAGTGTGTAATTAGATGGGTTGTGTGGAACCTGCAGTGTGTAATCAGATGGGTTGTGTGGAATGTTCAGTGTGTAATTAGATGGGTTATGTGGAATGTTCAGTGTCTCATCAGATGTGTTGCGTGGAATGTTCATTGTGTAATTAGATGGGTTGTGTGGAATGTTCATTGTGTAATTAGATGGGTTATGTGGAATGTTCAGTGTGTAATTAGATGGGTTGTGTGGAACCTGCAGTGTGTAATCAGATGGGTTGTGTGGAATGATCAGTGTGTAATTAGATGGGTTATGTGGAATGTTCAGTGTGTAATCAGATGTGTTGTGTGGAATGTTCAGTGTGTAATCAAATGTTTTGAGCAGAATGTTCAGCATGTAATTAGATGGGTTGTGTGAAACGTGCATTTTGTAATTAGAAGGGTTGTGTGGAATGTGCATTGTGTAATTAGATGGGTTGTGTGAAACCTGCATTGTGCAATCAGATGTGTTGCGTGGAATGTTCAGTGTGTAATCCGATGGGTTTTGTCGAATGTTCAGTGTGTAATTAGATGGGTTGTGTGGAATGTTCAGTGTGTAATTAGATGGGTTGTGTGGAATGTGCATTGTGTAATTAGATGGGTTGTGTGGAATGTGCATTGTGTAATTAGATGGGTTGTCTAGAACGTGCAGTGTGTAATTAGATGGCTTATGTGGAATGTTCAGTGTGTAATTAGATGGGTTGTCTGGAATGTTCAGTGTGTAATCAGATCGGGTGTGCAGAATGTTCAGTTTGTAATTCGATGGGTGTGTGGAATGTTCAGTGTGTAATCACATGGGTTGTGCGGAATGTTCAGTGTGTAACTAAATGGGTTGTCTCGAATGTTCAGTGTATAATTAGATGGTTGTGTGAACTGTTCTGTGTGTAATCATATGGGATATATGGAATGTTCAGTGTGTAAATGTGATGGGTTGTGTGGAATATTCAGCATGTAATTAGATTGGTTGTGTGGAATGTTCAGTGTGTAATCAGATGGGATATATGGAATATTCAGTGTGTCAATGAGATTGGTTGTGTGGAATGTGCATTGTGTAATTAGATGGGTTGTCTAGAACGTGCAGTGTGTAATTAGATGGCTTATGTGGAATGTTCAGTGTGTAATTAGATGGGTTGTCTGGAATGTTCAGTGTGTAATCAGATCGGTTGTGCAGAATGTTCAGTTTGTAATTCGATGGGTGTGTGGAATGTTCAGTGTGTATTCAGATGTGTTGAGTGGAATGTTCAGTGTGTAATTAAATGGGTTGTGTGAAACGTGCAGTGTGCAATCAGAAGATTTGTGTGGAATGTTCAATTTGTAATTAGATGGGTTGTGTCATGTTCAGTGTGTAATTCGATGGGTTTTGTGGAATGTTCAATGTGTAATTAGATGTGTTCATGGAATGTTCAGTGTGTAATCTGAAGGGTTCTGTGGAATGTTCAGTGTGTAATTAGATGGATTGTGTGAAATGTTCAGCGTGTAATCGGATGGGTCATATGGAATGTACAGTGTGTAATCAGATGGTTTGTATGGAATGTACAGTGTGTAATCAGATGGTTTGTATGGAATGTACAGTGTGTAATCAGATGGTTTGTATGGAATGTACAGTGTGTAATCAGATGGGTTGTATAGAACATACAGTGTGTAATCAGACGGGTTGTATGGAATGTAGAGTGTGTAATCAGCTGGGTTGTATCGAACATACAGTGTGTAATCAGACAGGTTGTATGGAATGTAGAGTGTGTAATCAGCTGGGTTGTATCGAACATACAGTGTGTAATCAGACAGGTTGTATGGAATGTAGAGTGTGTAATCAGCTGGGTTGTATCGAACATACAGTGTGTAATCAGACAAGTTGTATGGAATGTACTGTGTGTAATCAGATGGGTTGTGTATAAGGTCTGCTAGCTGTTGGCTCATCCAGTGATGTTATTTGCCACCGAGCTGTGCAACCCGAGAGCTCCAGACAGGGACATCAATTTCTGACCAACATTTTTCATGCACGACCCAGAAAAGGAGATGGCACAGCTTTCCTCCTCAACGATGCCCAGGAATCCGACCAAAGAGGTGGGCAATGTGTTTCCCCAATCCCTGACCAGTGACCCCGATATACTGCTCTCTTTCTTCCCTGTTTCCTCATCTGAGTACTGCTCTCACCTCTGGACCTGATAACCTCAAGACCTCCATTGAAGAAGTCCGCTGTGACCCTCCTTAAACCCGCTGCACTCAGAAAAGAGGAAAGTGTGAAATCCCCGCAGTATTCACACTAACCTCCAACATATCGCATTAGGATCAGCTTACCCGATGGCTGTTGGTCATGTAGAAATTCCAGCCATATTGCAAGCATTAAGAATGGCAGGGATGGCAGGAAGACTCTGGGAGTAATTTTAACCTAACTGGCTGAGCAGGAAACCCATGGGATCGTGTGGAATGCCGGTTTTACACCCCGCCCAATATTAATCTCTACTGATTTCAATAAAGAGTAAAATCAGACATGTGTAAAATCAGCGCTGCACCCGATCCCATCATTGTTCCAACGGGAGGGTTTGGCTCAAATTGCCCCTATTATCTGAAGTGTTTTCTGAACACTTTGACCCCCGCGGCTGCCACTCTCAATGCAAGCCAGCAACTAGCCCTGAAATGCACTCACCTCCCAATACCCCCCTTGCAGCTCCAAGCACTGATCAACCTCAGCCGTAGACAGCTCAAACCCCTCTCACTGTGGCAATCCCAGGAGGATAGCAATTACAATACTGTTCCCAGAAACGTCATCTCTCAGCCAGAGTTCAGAAGCATACCTCTGCTGCCTGCCACACCCTCGCCACAGACCTAGGTGCTAACACACTCATTCAACATCCCCGAATACTGAATTACTGTGACCTTATCTAATAGATACAGGTTACCCAATGACATTTGTTGTATGGTAAGTCTGAGGGAACAGACAATGACTGAGTGTTGAACGTTAACGAAAACAGCTAAGGGCCCTTGTAATGTGAAGGAATAGAAGCTGGGGACCACCAGTCCCACCAGATACCCAGCAAGTAACTCTGTGATGCAGTTAGAAAGTCACACAAGTCTGGGCACATGGACAAGGCCAGGTGGAGACTGACATCTCACCTCCTCCAAGTTTTCAACAAAAGGTCCCCCCTCCCCTGGAAGGAAAATTGGGACTTTGAAAGGGGCGGCAGCAGGAGGGGAGGGGGGGGCGAAGAGGGGACCTATCTTTAACATGTTTCTAAGGGAAAGGAGAGCTACACACATGAGAATATTAGGGCAAATCCCTGGATAAATTCTCCCTCAGGGCATGGGGTTACAGCACGATGTAAAGCAAATGGGCAGCTCCCATAGCCAGAGACCTAACCAGGGGAGATACCCTCATAACCCACAGCAACACCAACCCCACGTGTGTGCAGCCCACACAGCGAGTCGTGGGGCTGGATGCAACCATGACCCTATGTACACAATACACCGACCCAGCCTCCACCATGGCTAAACTCTGATCTTCTAGAATATCAAGGGTCTTAAAATCCTGGTGAAGAAAAAAAAAAATCCTCACTTATCTCAAGAAAGACCCAGCAATGCTGCAGGAGACCCAGCTCACTTCCCAGAGCATGTCAAACTCTCAAAGGACAGGGTGGGCTAAAAAATAGTCTCTACCTCGACCAAGAGCAGAGGAGTGGCCATATTGACCACCAAGGACTTCCTCCTCACCCTGGAGAAGACCGTCCCTGATGAGGATAGTCGCTTCAAACTCGAGAATTATCAAATAACAGGAGAAACAATCACACTGCTCAACGTGCCTGCCCCAAACATAGACTCCCCCAAATCCCGGGTATGGTAGCACAGTGGGTTATGTTGCTGGTACTAGTTATTCAGCAAGCCTGGTCTAATAATCCAGAGTCATGAGTTCAAATCCCACCATGGCAACTGGGGAATTTAATTCAGTTAATTAAATAAAATATGGAATGAAAGGCTATTATCAGTAATGGTGACTATGAAACGACCGGATTGTTGTAAAAACCGATCTGGTTCACGAATGCCCTTTAGGGAAGGAAACCTGCCATCCTTACCCGGTCTGGCCTATGTGTGACTCCAGACAAACAGTAATCTGGTTGATTCTTAATTGCCCTCTGAAATGGCCTCGCAAGCCACTCAGTTGTAAAATCCCGCTGCAAAAAGTCATAATAAGAATAAAACCGGACGGACCACCCGGCATCGGACCACTAGGCACCGGACACGACAACGGCAAAACACCAAGCCCAGTCAACCCTGCAAAGTCCTCCTCACTAACATCAGGGGACTTGTGCCAAAATTGGGAGAGCTGTCCCACAGACTAGTCAAGCAACAGCCTGACATAGCCATAAGTCCCAGACTCTTCCATCACCATCCCTGGGTATGTCCTGTCCCACCGGCAGGACAGACCCACCAGAGGTGGCGGTACAGTGATATACAGTCAGGAGGGAGTGGCCCTGGGAGTCCTCAACATTGACTCTGGACCCCATGAAATCTCATGGCATCAGGTCAAACATGGGCAAGGAAACCTCCTGCTGATTACCACCTACCGTCCTCCCTCAGCTGATGAATCAGTCCTCCTCCATGTTGAACACCACTTGGAGGAAGCACTGAGGGTAGCAAGGGCACAGAATGTACTCTGGGTGGGGGACTTCAATGTCCATCACCAAGAGTGGCTCGGTAGCACCACTGCTGACCGAGTTGGCCAAGTCCTGAAGGTTATAACTGCCAGACTGGGCCTGCGGCAGGTGGTGAGCGAACAAACACAAGGGAAAAACCTACCTGACCTCGTCCTCACCAATCTACCTGTCGCAAATGCATCTGTCCATGACAGTATTGGTAGGAGTGACCACAATACAGTCCTTGTGGAGATGAAGTCCCGTCTTTGCACTGAGGACACCATCCAACGTGTTGTGTGGCACTATCACCGTGCTAAATGGGATAGATTCAGAACAGATCTAGCAGCTCAAAACTGGGCATCCATGAGGCGCTGTGGGTCATCAGCAGCAGCAGAATTGTATTCCAGCACAATCTGTAACCTCATGGCCCGGCATATTCCTCACTCTACCATTACCAACAAGCCGGGGAATCAACCCTGGTTTAATGAGGAGGGTTAGAAGAGCATGCCAGGAGCAGCACCAGGCATACCTAAAAATGAGGTTCCAACCTGGTGAAGCTACAACTCAGGACAACATGCATGTTAAACAGCGGAAGCAACATGCTATAGACAGAGCAAAGCGATTCCACAACCAACAGCTCAGATCAAAGCTCTGCAGTCCTGCCACATCCAGTCGTGAATGGTGGTGGACAATTAAACAACGAATGGGAGGAGGAGGCTCTGTAAACATCCCCATCCTCAATGATGGCGGAGTCCAGCACGTGAGTGTAAAAGGCAAGGCTGAAGCATTTACAATCATCTTCAGACAGAAGTGCTGAGTGGATGATCCATCTCGGCCTCCTCCCGAGATCCCCACCATCACAGAAGCCAGTCTTCAGCCAATTCGATTCACTCCACGTGATATCAAGAAATGGCTGAGTGCACTGGATACAGCAAAGGCTATGGGCCCCGACAACATCCCAGCTGTAGTGCTGAAGACTTGTGCTCCAGAACTAGCCACACCTCTAGCCAAACTGTTCCAATACAGCAACATCACTGGCATCTACCTGAAAAAGTGGTAAATTGCCCAGGTATGTCCTATCCACAAAATCTGGACAAATCCAATGACTGCCCCATCAGTCTACTCTCAATCATCAGCAAAGTGATGGAAGGTGTCGTCGACAGTGCTATCAAGCGGCACTTACTCACCAATAACCTGCTCACCGATGCTCAGTTTGGGTTCCGCCAGGACCACTCGGCTCCAGAACTCATTACAGCCTTGGTCCAAACATGGACAAAAGAGCTGAATTCCAGAGGTGAGGTGAGAGTGACTGCCCTTGACATCAAGGCAGTATTTGACCGAGTGTGGCACCAAGGAGCCCGAGTAAAATTGAAGTCAATGGGAATCAGGAGGAAAACTCTCCAGTGGTTGGAGTCATACCTGGCACAAAGGAAGATGGTAGTGGTTGTTGGATCCCAATCATCTCAGCCCCAGGACATTGCTGCAGGAGTTCCTCAGGGCAGTGTCCTAGGCGCAACCATCTTCAGCTGCTTCATCAATGACCTTCCCTCCATCATAAGGTCAGAAGTAGGGATGTTCGCTGAGAATGCAGACATGATCCCTCAAAGAAAAAGGGTGACACTGCGAAATTTAGAGCCCCCTGGTTGTCCAGAAGTATACGGGGCAAGAAAAAGCAGAAAAAGAAAGCTTATGACTGTCACAGAAAACGAAATACTGCAGAAAGCCTAGAGGAGTATAGAAAGTACAGGGATGACGTAAAAAAGGAAATAAGGAAAGCAAAGAGAGGGCATGAAAAAATATTAGCTAGTAAGATTAAAGAAAACCCAAAGATGTTTTATCAGCGCATTAAGAACAAGAGGACAGCTGAGGAAAAGGTGGGACCGATCAGGGATGATAAGGGTAACTTGTGTGTAGAAGCAGAGGATGTGGGTAGGGTTTTAAATGAATATTTTGTCTCCGTATTCACAAAGGAAAGGGATGATCCGGATGTAGTAGTTAAAGAGGAGAGGTGTGAAATATTGGATAAGATAAACATAACGAGAGAGGAAGTACTAGAGGGACTGGAATCCTAGAAAGTTGATAAGTCACCAGGGCCGGATGGATTGTTTCCCAGGCTATTGAAGGAAGCCAGGGAGGAAACAGCGGATGCTCTGGGAATCATTTTCCAATCCTCACCAAATACAGGGAGGTGCCGGAGGACTGGAAGACTGCAAACGTAGTACTGTTGTTTAAAAAGGGTACGAGGGAAAGGTCGAACAATTATAGGCCAGTCAGTCTTACCTCGGTGGTGGGCAAACTATTAGAATCAATACTGAGAGATAGGATAAACTGTCACATGGAATGGCATGGTTTAATCAGGGATAGTCAGCACGGATTTGTTCAGGGAAGGTCATGCGTTACAAATCTGATTGAATTCTTTGAGGGAGGTGCAAGGAGGATTGATGAGGGTAGTGCAGTGGATGTTGTCTACATGGATTTTAGTAAGGAATTTGACAAGGTCCCACATGGCAGACTGGTCAGAAAGGTAAAAGCCCATGGGATAGAGGGAAATGTGGCAAATTGGATCCAAAATTGGCTCAGTAACAGGAAACAAAGGGTAAAAGTCGATGGATGTCATTGCGAATGGAAATCCATTTCCAGTAGTGTGCCACGGGGCTCAGTGTTGGGTCCCTTGCTGTTTGTGATATATATTAATGATTTGGACTTGAGTGCAGGGGGCATGATTGGCAAATTTGCAGACGACACAAAAATTGGCCATGTAGTTGATAGTGAAGAGGATAGCTATAGACTCCAAGAAGATATCAATGGGTTGGTGGAGTGGGAGGAAAAGTGGCAAATGGAGTTCAACCTCAACCCAGAGAAGTGTGAGGTAATGCACTTAGGGAGGGAAAACAGTAAAAGGGAATACGCAGTAAACGGGAATATATTGAGAGGGGTAGAGGAAGTGAGAGACCTTGGTGTGCATGTGCACAGGTCCCTGAAGGTAGCAGTACAGGTAGATAAGGTTGTGAAGAAGGCATAAGGAATGCTCTCCGTTATTAGCCGAGGTATAGAATACAAAAGCAGAGATTTAATGATAGAACTGTATAAAACGTTGGTAAGGCCATAGCTGGAGTATTGTGCGCAGTTCTGGTCACCGCATTACAGGAAGGATGTAATTGCTCTGGAGAGAGTGCAGAGAAGATTTACAAGAATGTTGCCAGGGCTTGAAAATTGCAGCTACGTGGAGAGATTGGATAGGCTGGGGTTGTTTTCCTTGGAGCAGAGGAGGCTGAGGGGAGACTTGATTGAGGTGTACAAAATTATGAGGGGCCCAGATAGAGTAGACAGGAAGTACCTGTTTCCCCTACCGGAGAGTTCAAGAACTAGAGGACATAGATTTAAGCTGATTGGCGGAAGGATTAGAGGGGACATGAGGAAAAACCTTTTTACCCAGAGGGTGGTGGGTGTATGGAATTCACTGCCCGAATTGGTGGTAGAGGCAGGGACCCTCAACTCTTTTAAAAAGTACCTGGACCTGCACCTGAAGTGCTGTAAGCTGCAGGGCTACGGACTGGGTGCTGGAAGGTGGGATTAGAATGGGCACCTGGTTGTTCTTCGGGCCGGCGCGGACGCGATGGGCCAAATGGCCCCCTTCTGTGCTGTATCTTTTCTATGATTCTATTATTCTATTGCACAGTGTTCAGTTCCATTCCCAACCCCTCAGATAATGAAGCAGTCTGAGCCCACATGCAGTAAGACCTGGACAACATCCAGGCTTGGGCTCATAAGTGGCAAGTAACATTCACGCCAGACAAGTGCCAGGCAATGACCATCTCCAACGAGAGAGTCTAACCACCTCCCCTTGACATTCAACGGCATTACCATCGCCGAATCCCCCACCATCAACATCCTGGGGGTCACCATTGACCAGAAACTAAACTGGACCAACCACATAAATACTGTGGCTATAACAGCAGGTCAGAGGCTGGGTATTCTGCGGCAAATGACTCACCTCCTGACTCCCCAAAGGCTTTCCACCATCTACGAGGCACAGTCAGGAGTGTGATGGAATACTTTCCACTTGCCTGGATGAGTGCAGCTCCAACAACACTCAAGAAGCTCAACACCATCCAGGACAAAGCAGCCCGCTTGATTGGCACCCCATCCACCACCTTAAATATTCACTCCCTTCACCACCGGTGCACAGTGGCTGCAGTGTGTACCATCCACAAGATGCACTGCAGCAACTCACCAAGGCTTTTTCGACAGCAGCTCCCAAATCCACAACCTCTACCACCTAGAAGGACAAGGGCAGCAGGCACATGGGAACAATACCACCTGCACGTTCCCCTCCAAGTCACACACCATCCTCACTTGGAAATATATCGCCGTTCCTTCATCGTCACTGGGTCAAAATCCTGGAACTCCCTTCCTAACAGCACTGTGGGAGAACCTTCACCACACGGACTGCAGCAGTTCAAGAAGGCGGCTCACCACCACCTTCTCAAGGGCAATTAGGGATGGGCAATAAATGCCGGCCTCGCCAGCGACGCCCACATCCCATGAACGCATTAAAAAAATCATCATCTACTTTCTCCTGAAACACCCGTCTCAAATCAAGGGTGAGGCCCCACAATGTACCAATTGCCTTCCAGGCCATCCTTGTTAGCCCACTACCCCACCCCTAGCACTGGTGCCTAAACCCTGTGCTCCTTGAGAACTCACAGTTTCTGTTCTCCTCTTGGGCTCAACTTGTCCACTGTATAGTCAAGAATGGGGCATCTGACATCTCCCTGCTGCTGGTCTGTGATATCATTCAGTTCTCACGGACCATATCATTGGCTTCTCCTCTGCCAACAGATCAATACTTAGAGATCTTTAAAATCAGTTTTTACAATTTCCAGCAATAAATTCAGGATTTTTCTGGGTGGTGAATTGGGAGAAAGTAATTTTTTCCCGAATTTGAGAACACCCAAACCCTCCCGCCACCCCCAACTCCCGCCCCTAAATTTCCCATTATTTTCTTACTAACACTCTGTCCCGAAGATGTACAAGCATTGTATATGTAATGTCAGGATCAACACTGAAGAGCCTTGATAATGAATACAGCGATGATATTAACAAAATGGATACAGTGGGTACAATGATCACAATGACAAGACTCTCACTCTCTGGGAGCCAGGGACTGTTGTCTGTTGAAGGGAGGATCATTTTCGTATGTCTGTCAACACAGAACAATAACCGAGGCACAAGATGAATGGTTTTGGTCTTTATTCCAGTCTTTCCAAATGTTAATTGTTTATCACAAAACAGCAGGTGATAAAACATTCCTGTTAATTTAACAGAAGCCCATACTATCTGACTGAGGACACTTAATGTTTCCTGACATGCAGCTGAACAGTAAAATCAACCAAAAACTGCAGTGCAAGTATTCACAAGAACAACAAAAAAAGTTGTTATCAACTTCGAAGTGTAAATGACATAAGAACAAGGGATATGGGGACAGGGCAGGAAAGTGGAGTTTTGGTAGATCAGCCATGATCTTATTGAATGGCGGAGCAGGCTTGAGGGGCCCGTATGGCCTACTCCTGCTCCTATTTCTTATGTTCTTATGTTAACATTCTTCAGGTAAATGTGAACAATATTGATTGATCACTTGCTATCATTAAGTTTGAATGGCCTTCTGTTTCATTGAATGTTGTCTGACCCATCGGGATTTTCAGCCATTCCATTGGACCCTGAGTTCAATCTGGGTTGTTGGAGGACGGACCTAGCAAGAAACCCTCCCAGTTTAGAGAATGATTGAAGGCTGGTGTGCAGTCAGAATATCCCACTCTCGAGTCGTTTTGAGGGTTTGGCTGGGATTCTAATCCAATGGACCCAGATGATAAGGATGTCAAAGAGGAAGAGTTGTTCGTCAGTCTGAATGAAGGTGAAGCAGTGATGGACCAGTCCTAGGAACGGGTGGAGGGTCAAGCTAACAGCTCATCCAGAAGATAAAGAATGATTTTTGGTGGCACAGGTAGGACATCCAATCCAAAAACCAAGTGTAATCCACAAAAAGAGGACAATAACAATTTCCGGCTGAGAGGGGTAAAACAGAGACCTTACCATTGTCCACAATACTATAAGTATGGCATTGGAATCTGGATTCCCAGTTGGGTGGAAGCGAAAGGACCCTGAACAATTCTGGTGCAAAGGGGAGGATTTGGGTCCCAACAGTGTTTACAGGAAGCCCAAAGCTTGAATTATAGTGGGGGCTAGTGGTCAACCCTGGGATAAGTGATGGGCAAAAGACCTCAGAGGAAGACGATCCCTTTAGCTTAAGGAGGAGACATAATGGCAGGTCAACCACCACAAGAGTTTACCTGGGTCCCCTCAGGTAACGTGTCACCGAGAGGGGAGAGTGTATGAGATCACCTCTGTACAAAGACAACCAGAGAGTGGACAGGTACGACAAGCATTTGGTAGAGTTAATATTGAGCAGATTGGATCTTCCAAAAACCCAATGTTGATCAGGGGGTGATATAAAAAGGGATACTGCCACCATGGAGGAGTCCAGTGATCATCCAGGGGTGGTCAGAAATAGCTGACAATTTGGTAGAATGTTGAAACTATCAATAAGGATAATGATATTTCAATAGCCAGAGGAATGTGAAGAAGATTATCCATGAGGTCATGGATACCAGAGGAAGATTAAAGATAGTCGGATCCTGAATCTACTTCCTGGAGCACTGCATCTCTCTGATTTAGCCTGCAGTCGTCAAACATGTTGACCATGACGGGACTTCTGGGTCAGAGGACAATATACTGGGGTCTGACAGAGATGCCATTTTGAACAAAATGCTGCGTTCCTGCGAGAAGAAAACTCTCTTGATTGGCAAACAACAGGAATTCCAGAGGAACGGAGCAGAAGAGTTTCCCTAGACAAGCCAGAGCTCCAAATTAAGAAGGAGAATGAAGGAATAGAATTGCGCAGATCACAGAAGAGCTTCATCAGAATAAACTGCTTTGCAGTACTGAAATTTGGTGAAAAGGGGAGAGGAAAGTAAGGAGAGGAGATTGAAGCAGGATAGGATCGCCAACCCTCCAGGATTGTCCTGGAGTCTCCAGGAATTGAAGACCAATCTCTGGGACAACCCAGGAGAAAAATCAGAGGGGCATTAAAATACAAATCATTGTCTTTCAATACTTTTATTTATCAGTTATTAAAATGTGGGAGTTGGGAAAAGAAAAGACTGTTTGACTGACAGTCAACAATCATCCAATAATGAAGAGTCTGTTTGCTTTCCAATTGGCTTGGGAAGGGATAGCGGTATGAGATTGGACACAATGGACGACCAATGGGGGGAGCATGGGGGCGGGGCAGTTGGAGGGAGGAGGTCATGAATTGGCAACCCTAAAGCAGGAGCAGAGATAAGATAACAAAGGGGAGAAAGAAATGGATTGAAAAGCACAGTCACTAGATAGCCAAGTTGTTTTAGGGTTCACACAAAATCATAATGAGAGGAGCGGATCAGAGCAGAGGGAGCGTCCCATAAAAAGGCGGGATTTCGGAGCGCCGAGAACAGCTGAGAGGGGCGGATCAGAGCAGAGGGAGCTGCGACGGAGTTCGAAGTGATGTCAGGAATCAGAAAGGGACGCAACACAGGGGAGGCACCTGATTGGTAAGTAGGTTCAGGTGAGTATTTCTACTATTCCACAGTAACTAAAGTAAAAAGAAAGGTAAGGTCTGCAGGTCTTATAGCAAGTAGCGTTTTTTAGTGAATCAAGGTCCCTAGTGTAGTTAACATTCTCTAAATTAAGAGTAATTTAAAGGAGTAAACTCCTTAAAGGGAGTAACTAACGAGCTTAATCTAAGGCAAGTCTTGGCAGCAGAGCTCGCACCCGTGATATGCTCCTCCTGCACTATGTGGGAAGTCATGGACAATACCGGTGTCCCTGATGACTATGTGTGCAGGACGTGTGTCCAGCTGCAGCTACTAGCTAACCGCATTTCGGAGCTGGAGCTGCGGGTGGATTCACTGTGGAGCATCCGCAATGCTGAGATGATCATGGATAGCACGTTTAGTGAGGTAATCGCACCGCAGGTAAAGAATACGCAGGCAGAAAGGAAATGGGTGACCGCCAGGCAGAGTAAAAGGACTAGGCAGGTAGATCAGGAGTCCCCTGGGGCCATCTCCCTCTCAAACAGATATACCGCTTTGGATACTGTTGGGGGAGATGGCTTATCAGGGGAAAGCAGCAAGAGCCAAGTTCATGGCACCATGGGTGGCTCTGCTGCACAGGAGGGGAGGAAGAAGAGTGGCAGGGCTATAGTGATAGGGGATTCGATTGTAAGAGGAACAGACAGGTGTTTCTGCGGCCACAAACGTGACTCCAGGATGGTATGTTGCCTCCCTGGTGCTAAGGTCAAGGACGTCACGGAGCGGCTGCAGGGCATTCTGGAGGGGGAGGGTGAACAGCCAGTAGTCGTGGTCCATATCGGTACCAACAACATAGGTAAAAAAAGGGATGAGGTCCTGCAAGGTGAATTTTAGGAGTTAGGAGATAAATTAAAAAGCAGGACCTCAAAGGTAGTGATCTTAGGATTACTCCCAGTGCCACATGCTAGTGAGTATAGGAAAAGGAGAATAAACCAGATGAATGCGTGGCTGCAGGGATGGTGTAGGAGGGAGAGATTTGGATTCCTGGGACATTGGGACCGGTTCTGGGGAAGGTGGGACCTGTACAAGCGAGACGGTTTACACCCGAGCAGGACCGGGACTGATGTCCTCATGGGGGTGTTTGCTAGTGCTGTTGGGGAAGGTTTAAACTAGAATGGCAGGGGGATGGGAACCTGAGCAGGGAGACAGAGGAGCGGGAAGCAAGGATAGAAACAAAAGAAAGAAAGGGAAGAACCAATAGTGGAACGCAGAGAAAACAAGGGCGAAAAACAAATTGGGCCATAGTGCAAAATAAAACTAAGATGACTAGCAATCTTAAAAAGACAAGTCTAAAGGCATTATGTCTTAATGCGCGGAGCATTCGCAATAAGGTAGATGAATTAACAGCGCAGATAGATATTAACGGGTATGATATAGTTGCAGTTACGGAGTCATGGCTGCAGGGTGACCAAGGATGGGAACTGAACATCCAAGGGTATTCAATATTTAGAAAGGACAGGCAAAAAGGGAAAGAAGGTGGGGTAGCCTTGTTAGTAAAGGAGGAAATCAATGCAATAGTGAGGAAGGATATTGGCTCAGAAAATCACGATGTGGAATCTGTATGGGTGGAGCTAAGAAACACCAAGGGGCAGAAAACATTGGTGGGGGTTGTCTATAGGCCCCCAAACAGTAGTGGAGATGTAGGAGAGGGTATTAAACAGGAAATTAGAGATGCATGCAAGAAGGTACAATTGTAATCATGGATGACTTTAATATACATATAGATTGGTCAAACCAAATTAGCAATAATACTGTGGGGGAATGTGTACGTGATGGTTTTCTAGATAAATACGTTGAGGAACCAACTAGAGAACACGCGATCCTAGACTGGGTATTGTGCAATGAGAAAAGATTTATTAACAATCTTGTTGTGCGGGGTCCCTTAGGGAAGAGTGACCATAACATGATAGACTTCCTCATTAAGATGGAGAGTGAAGTAGTTGAATCCGAAACTAGAGTCCTGAATCTAAATAAAGGAAATTACGAAAGTATGAGGTGCAAGTTTGCTATGATAGATTGGGGAACTTTACTAAAAGGGATGACGGTGGATAGGCAATGGCTAATATTTAAAGAATATGTGCAGGAATTACAACAATTATTCATCCCTGTCTGGCGCAAAAATAAAACAGGAAAGGTGGCTCAACTAAGGGATAGTATTAGATCCAAAGAGGAGACATATAAAATTGTCAGAAAAAGCGGCAAGCCTGAGGATTGGGAGCAGTTTATAATTCAGCAAAGGAGGATAAAGAGATTGATTAAGAGAGGAAAAATAGAGTATGAGAGTAAACGAGCAGGGAACATAAAAACTGACTGTAAAAGCTTCTATAAATATGTCAAGAGAAAAAGATTAGTGAAGACAAATGTAGGTCCCTTACAGTCAGAGATGGGGGAAATTATAATGGGGAACAAAGAAATGGTAGAACAATTAAACACATACTTTGGTTCTGTCTTCACAAAGGAGGACACAAATAACCTGCCAGAAATGTTAGGGAACCAAGGGTCTAGTGAGAGGGAGGAACTGAAGGAAACCAGTATTAGTAAAAAAATAGTGCTGGGGAAATTAATGGGGCTGAAGGCTGACAAATCCCCAGGGCCTGATAATCTACATCCCAGAGTACTAAAGGAAGTGGCCCTGGAAATAGTGGATGCATTGGTGATCATCTTCCAAAATTCTATAGACTCTGGAACAGTTCCTACGGATTGGAGGGTGGCAAATGTAACCCCACTATTTAAAAAACAGGGAATTACAGACCAGTTAGCCTAACATCAGTAGTGGGGAAAATGCTAGAGTCTATTATAAAAGATGTGATAACAAAACACTTGGAGGGCATTAACGGGATTGGACAAAGTCAGCATGGGTTTATGAAAGGGAAATCATGCTTAACAAATCTACTGGAATTTTTTGAGGATGTAACTAGTAGAATAGATAGGGGAGGGCCAGTGGATGTGGTGTATTTGGATTTTCAGAAGAAGTTGGTGTGCAAAATTGAAGCACATGGGATTGGGGGAAATGTACTAGCATGGATTGAGAATTTGTTGACAGACAGGAAACAGAGAGTAGGAATAAACAGGTCTTTTTCCGGGTGGCAGGCAGTGACTAGTGGGGTACCGCAGGGATCAGTGCTTGGGCCCCAGCTATTCACAATATATATCAATGATTTGGATGAGGGAACGAAATGTAACATTTCCAAGTTTGTAGACGACACAAAGCTGGGGTGGAATGTGAGCTGTGAGGAGGATGCAAAGAGGCTCCAATGTGATTTAGACAAGTTGGGTGAGTGGGCAAGAACATGGCCGATGCAGTATAACATGGATAAATGTGAGGTTATCCACTTTGGTTTAAAAAACAGAAAGGCAGATTATTATCTGAATGGCGATAGATTGGGAAAAAGGGGAGGTGCAACGAGACCTGGGTGTCCTTGTATACCAGTCGCTGAAAGCGAGCATTCAGGTGCAGCAAGCAGTTAGGAAGGCGAATGGTATGTTGGCCTTCATTGCAAGAGGATTTGAGTACAGGAGCAGCTATGTCTGACTGCAGTTATACAGGGCCTTGGTGAGACCACATCTGGAGTATTGTGTGCAGTTTTGGTCTCCTTATCTGAGGAAGGATGTCCTTGCCATGGAGGGAGTGCAACAAAGGTTTACCAGACTGATTCCTGGGATGGCAGGACTGACGTATGAGGAGAGATTGGGTTGACTAGGCCTATATTCACTAGAGTTTAGAAGAATGAGAGGTGATCTCATCGAAACATATAACATTCTAACAGGACTAGAAGACTAGATGCAGGGAGGATGTTCCCGATGGCTGGGGAGTCCAGAACCAGGGGTCACAGTCTCAGGATACGGGGTGAACCTGTGGACTTCTCTACCACAGAAGGCAGTAGAGGCCAAGTCATTAGATGTATTCAAGTTGGAGATAGATATATTTCTTAATGCTAAAGGGATCAAGGGATATGGGGAAAAGCAGGAACAGGGTACTGAGTTCGACGATCAGCCATGATCATATTGAATGGCGGAGCAGGCCTGAAGGGCCGAATGGCCCACTCTTGCTCCTATTTTCTATGTTTCTATGTAATAGTAAATGTTGCACTTGTTGAAATATTTGTCCCTTTTACCAGTCCAAACCGTCTTCCAATATCTAATTATCGACAAGTTCACCAGCCACCGTGCTGTAGAAAACATCTCTTACGCGCAGATTGAAAGAAGTGAGACCCATTTATCATGTCTGTCAGCAGCTGAGACACAGAACCATTATCCCAGTGACCAAACTTGGGAAAGTAACACACTCAAATAACAATTAACGTGATGCAGTAATTCAAACTGCATAACATTCAATGAGAAAATTCAAAAGGTCAAGTGTCTGCAGTGATGGAAAAACAATTAATCTTTACAGCAATTCACAACGAGTGGGATTGTAAAACGATATTGGCAGTTTATTCTCACCAATGTGTAATGTGATGGTAAGGGTATACAATTTATCACTGGCACAGTTAGTGCTCTTTGTTCAGCTGTGTCTATGGGTTATTAAACTCTTTCATGGGTTGTTTATTTATTTTCATATTTCTGTGTCGAGTAAAGGCCCATTTTAGTTATGAGATTCCTATTTTTGTCATTTGCAGTTTTCTGCCCAATGAAATTGTGATTGCCTTTTCGAGGGGAATCCAGGCTTTTTCTCCTAGTGGGTCCCATGAGTTTGTAATATGGAGCCTCAAGGGTCACACACAAACTTTAAATCCAGGTGCCCATTGATTAGCATATATCTCCACGCCATGGATAACAACAGAACTTGAGGGGGAATTTTAACTCTTCCCCGATCAGTGGGAATGGAGCGAGGGAGCACTTAAAATGGAGCGGCTCCATTTTCCACACCGTTAGATAGGTTATAACTATGAGTAAAGGCTGATAAGGCTGGGGCTTTTTCGTCTAGAAAAGAGAACATTGAGAGGTGACCTCATATGAAATTATGAATGGGTTTGATAGAGTAGACATGGAGAAGTGGTTCAAGAAGGCGGCTCACCACCACCACCTTCTCTAGGACAATTGGGGATGGGTAATAAATGCTGGCCTCGCCAGTGACGCCCACATCCCATGAATGAATTAAAAAAATGTTTCCACTTGTGGGGGAAACCAAAACTAGGGGCCATAAATCTAAAATAGTCACTAATAAATTCAGGAGAAATGTCTTTATTCAGAGGGTGGTTAGATTGTGGAGTACATTCACAAATACTTGAGGTGACTAGCGTTAGGTACAGTTAAGGGGAAACTAGATAAGTACATGAGAGAGAAAGGAATAGAAGGATATGCTGATAGGGTGAGATGAAGAGGGGTGGGAGGAGGCTCGTGTGGAGCATAAACACCAGCATAGACCAGTCGGGTCGAATGGCCTGTTTCTGTGCTGTAAATTCTATGTTCCCACCGATTTCCCATTATTACCCCACTGGTATTAGCAGCGGGCGAACTGCCTGCCAGACCATGATGGGAGCCTCGCTAATAAACACAAATCAGGATCCCATGATGTACACAGGACCCCGATGGCATTTTTACCCATTCCTGAGTGGGGGCTTCACCCTAGCCACCTTGCCAGGTAAAGCTGTCAGGAAGCCAGCGAGGCCCTCTTAAGGTAAATTTTAAAGCTTTCCTTAGTGGGACCAGGAGGAGTGGAAGTGCTCCTCTCAGACCCATGTGGAAAGTCCAGGCCTCTGCTACCCTGGGCTCCACCCCCACCAGCTGCGAGAACCTCGCAACACCCCCCCACACGGGACTTACCTTGCTGCCCACTGCAACTATGGGGCAGTCTGCCATTGCCTGCTTCCTCCCATGTGTACCCATTTCCCCCATTGCCTTCCGTTTTATTCCCATTTATTCCCATCCATTCCCCCTTCTGCTCACTTTCATTTCCTCCTTCAATTTCCCCTTTCATTACAATCCATTTCAACTTCTTTCATTGCCATCCTCTCCCCCTTGTATATCTCTAAAAGTTTGTTTCACTGCCATCCATCCAATTCCCACCTGCCCATTCGTATATTAGTCTGTTGATGAGTCACAAACCAGAATTAATTAACAATCTGACAGTAAGGGAACATCTTACAAATAGTGACCATAATATGATTGAATTTGATA
This sequence comes from Heptranchias perlo, assembly GCF_035084215.1. Classification (NCBI taxonomy): domain Eukaryota; kingdom Metazoa; phylum Chordata; class Chondrichthyes; order Hexanchiformes; family Hexanchidae; genus Heptranchias; species Heptranchias perlo. Next base: position 8,759,344 of record NC_090336.1, on the reverse strand, counting down.
TTAGCTTTGAGAGGGAGAAGGGAGAGTCTTAAACCAGGGGTTTAAATTTAAGTAATGCAAACTTCAAAGGGACGAGAGATGAATTGACCACAGTTAACTGGGCTGACTGTTAATGGGTAAACCTACAAACAAACAGTGGGGAATATACAAGGAGGTGTGTGGTACAGGAATAACCAGTACATACCCCTAAAAGACAAAAGCTCCACTTGTCTAGTTAAGCAACCCTGGTCAACAAATGAGATAAGAGACAGTATAAAGCTAAAAGAAAATGCCTATGCGAATGCAAGGAGAAATGGAAACCCGGCATACTGGGAAAGCAACAAAGGGATATAAAGAAAATGATATGAGTAGCAGAAAGGGAAAATGAAAAATATAACTTGCAAGGGATTTCAAATCTAACAGCAAAAGTTTTTATAAATATATTAAGACAAAGAATGTGGTAAGGGGGAAAGTAGTCCATTAAAGACAATTACATGTGAGTCCGTAATGGCCAATAAAGAAATGGCAGATTGATAAATGAATATTTTGCATCTGTTTTGATAGTGGAGAAAGTGAACAAAATACCAGTGGTACAAGGGAACTTAAAAATAAGTCAAATGGAGGAACTTAGAGGATTTAACATAAGTATAAAAATAGTAATGGAGAAAATAATGGGACTTAAGATAAATAAATCTCCAGGACCTGATGGTTTCCACTCCGAGATTTTAAAAGAAATATGTGAGGAAATTGCAGCCGCTGTTTTGTTCTCAATCTGACTGTAACCTTGGCAGCATCGATACAATAGATGGGAAAGTCCAATGATGGGCTATTCACTCAGATGCTGTTTGGCATGAACAGCAGATGTCAAACATAAATGAACACTTTGTGTTTCTCAGGGTGACCCCTTTCTGGATGCTTTCCTGTTTATTTTGGGGTAGATTGCAGGTGCTTGTTATAATTCTGGTTTTCAAAGTACAATTGTCTCTTTCTTAACAGTGGCTGGAGCCATACCTAGCGCAAAGGAAGATGGTAGTGATTGTTGGAGGCCAATCATCTCAGCCCCAGGACATTACTGCAGGAGTTCCTCAAGGCAGTGTCCTAGGCCCAACCATTTTCAGCTGCTTCATCAATGCCCTTCCCTCCATCATAAGGTCAGAAATGGGGATGTTCGCTGATGATTGCACAGTCTTCAGTTCCATTCGCTACCCCTCAAATAATGAAGCAGTCCGAGACCGCATGCAGCAAGACCTGGACAACATCCAGGCTTGGGCTGATAAGTGGCAAGTAACATTCGCGCCAGATAAGTGCCAGGCAATGACCATCTCCAACAAGAGAGAGTCTAACCACCTCCCCTTGACATTCAACGGCATTACCATCGCCGAATCCCCCACCATCAACATCCTGGGGGTCACCATTGACCAGAAACTTAACTGGACCAGCCATATAAATACTGTGGCTACAAGAGCAGGTCAGAGGCTGGGTATTCTGCGGCGAGTGACTCACCTCCTGACTCCCCAAAGCCTTTCCACCATCTACAAGGCACAAGTCAGGAGTGTGATGGAATAATCTCCACTTTCTTGGTTGAGTGCAGCTCCAACAACACTCAAGAAGCTCGACACCGACCAGGATCAAGCAGCCGGCTTGATTGGCACCCCATCCACCACCCTAAACATTCATTCCCTTCACCACCGGCGCACTGTGGCTGCAGTGTGTACCATCCACAGGATGCACTGCAGCAACTCGCCAAGGCTTCTTCGACAGCACCTCCCAAACCCGCGACCTCTACCGCCTAGAAGGACAAGAGCAGCAGGCACATGAGAACAACACCACCTGCATGTTCCCCTTCAAGTCACACACCATACTGACTTGGAAATATATCGCCGTTCCTTCATCGTCGCTGGGTCAAAATCCTGGAACTCCCTTCCTAACAGCACTGTGGGAGAACCGTCACCACACGGACTGCAGCGGTTCAATAAGACGGCTCACCACCACCTTCTCAAGGGCAATTAGGGATGGGCAATAAATGCCGGCCTCGCCAGCGACGCCCACATCCCATGAACGAATATAAAAAAAATAGTTTGTAAGCATTCTCTGAGCTCACCCTCCTCATGATCAGGAAAGGAAGTTTGCTTATTAATTCTGTACTTACAGAGATAACGTAGCCTGGGTCTAACAGTTAACACCAATTGCAGTGAGTTACATATTGCCCTTTATTGTAGCCCCATGCTACTTTCTCAGTCGCTGCAGTCAGCAGAGTATTACATGCAGATCAGACTGGGGCGGGGGAAGGTGGGGGAAAGGCCATGACAGGATTTATTTGCATTTGAATCAAATACGCAGAAACAAAGATATTAGGCAAAATACACAGGAAATTGTCATTGATGGTCGATAAATGTCCAACAAAGCGCTCACTTCCCTGACAGAATTCTTTCTTCACCCTAGAAAGGATTTTAATAAAACTGGGATATTTGTAATGAAGACATGATAAAACCCCTATTGCTGTCGAAAGTTCTCACAACCCACAGTGAAGTCCATTTCCATTTTCTACCTCCCGCACAATACTTGGGCAGTTATTGATCTTTCTCTAGGGCCCAGGGGAAAAGCATCTCTCAGCCGCAAAACTTTGTGTATCGGGTTTCCCTTTGATGGTCTTTTAAAGTAAGTTTTAAGTTCACAACCTTGTCGAGATCGCAGATCATACACAATTGACAAGGTATTCAGGTAACTTGGCCACATTGATCTCAGGAAATCGAGAACAGCCAATGGACTGAGTCTGCTCAGCCCTTTCACACAGCACAGCAGCCACAAGCCACAGTTCTGTTTGGGAAACTATGCTAACCGCATCATTACACGAAACACAGTCGCTGGCCACTAAATGTATAAATTAGCTTTTAAACCCCTAACGTTTGAATCAGCTCCAGTTCAAAGGAAGTCTTTTGATCTGCCTCCCATTCTATATCTCCTTCATATTAATGACCTCCTGACCATTCTTTTGAAGATGATTTCACTCTGTGTTCATCAGCTTCCTTCAGGCACATGGGGCTCAATTTTAACATTGAAAAACGGGTGGGTTGGGGGCCGGGGGGCATTGAAAATTGCCACCATTTCAGACCCGCCTCCAACCCGCCCATTTCCGGTTTTCACCGGGGCGGGAAGAGGGGCGGGCGACCAACCCACTCCCAGGAGATGGGTTGAGCCTTAAAACTTTTCAAGGAGGCTTCGAGCCTCCATTTTTCTGGACTTCCCGATTTTAACCCCGGGGGCCAGGATTCCCGGACCTTCTGTTTTACGCCTCGTGGACCCCCGACCCCTGATCACAGATCCCCCCAATCCAATCCTCCAATCCCTGACCTCGATCCTCCCCCTGACCCCCGATCCCAATCATCCCCCCACTTCGATCCTCCGACCCCTGACCCCTGATCCTCCCCCTTAACGATCACGGATCCCCGCGATGACCCCCAATCCCAACACTAACCCCCCGTGACTGACCCCCGACCCCATCCCCCAGGACTCACAACCCCAGTGCCAACTTATGCCCATCCATGCTCAGCCATGCCCCAGTGCCCACCTATGCCCCCTGTGCCTACCCATGCCCCCCATGTCCACCCATGCCTACCCATGCCCCCCCCACGTTCCCCCCCCCACCCCATCCATACAAACAAAGACTTACCTGTAGACTTACTGGAACACATCCTCTCCCTGGCTGGTCTCCCGTCCGTCTGAGACCAGCCTGTCAATCAGGCCGGTCAGTCGGACGGCAAAATGACAAAATAAAAATAAAAGACGTCCTTATGTCAAAATTGTAAGAACGTCCAGGAAACCCGTACCGATGGGTTTTCCGACCTCAAATTGACCCCCCCCGCCCCCTTTCCCGGCTCCGTTTTAAAATTGATCCCATGCTCTCAGTGCAAATTTTTTTTATTCGTTCATGGGATGTGGGCGTCGCTGGCGAGGCCGGCATTTATTGCCCATCCCTGATTGCCCTCGAGAAGGTGGTGGTGAGCCGCCTTCTTGAACCCCTGCAGTCCGTGTGGTGAATGAATATCTTGCACTCCTCTCAGTTCCTCAAAGATTTGTTTTGACACCTCTCACAAGCCCAACCAAACGTTCTCACCTTTTTACCTTTGAAAGCTTCAGCCTTAGTCCTGCTTCATCTATTGACGTTCTTGTTTAACTATCTCCTCTGACCTCAAATCAAACTTCCCACCTCCTCCATTGCTCCATAAAGCTCAGTTTCCTCTTGCATGCCAAAATAATTATTTTCCCCACAATTCCAAATGCTGGTGCCTGTTCCAGCAGGAACAGTGCTATGGAAGTAATCTCACTGACCAAACCTACAGGGCATGTCAGGTATTTGTGATTGACACAAGTTATCTATTCTGTGCAAGCTCCCACAAGTCATTCTGTGTGAGGGAGCACACCACTGGCACACAGTAGATAAGGGACTTGAATGATGCATGGAGCAAATAGGAAGACAAACTCATGATTTTCCAGCTCCGCTCACATTGTTCCCACCAGCAAAAGCATTTTCACTGGCAGAAAATTCCAGATGGATCAAGCCCAAGTCTGTCCAAGGCATAACCACTACAACAACTTGCATTAAATAGCACCTTTAATGCAGTAAAACCTCCCAAAGCCCTTCACAGAAGAGTAATCAGACAAGAATCGACGATGAGTCCTTCATCTGGGGCGGCTCTTCTCGCACCTTTGCTGTACACCTGGACAGGATACATGGAACTGCTTGTCATTTGATAGATGATCCCTGTCTCATCTCCAGTCTCCAACCTTCCTCCTTCAATCTCTTTCTTGTATTTCTCTATTTTATTGATACCACTATGGTCATTGCTCCTCTGAGCTTTCCTCTGTTATTCCTTCTAAACTCCAAGTACATCAAACTACACACTCTACCTCCTCCATACATCCCATTGTGTTGAATCAACACTCCTCAAATTGGTTCCTAACCAACTGTAAGATTATGGGACTCCTGAACTCCCTCAGTCTTCACTTCCTCCTACAATCTACAAGCCTTCAGAAGGAAAGCTGGTATTATCTAACCGTCTAGCTCTGTGACTTATTGTCTTCTTTGCTATTCAATTCAACCTTACTGGTATCCCATGCTGTAGGCCATGGTCCTTCCCCTTGGTTTCCCTTGGAGAAAAAAAGCCATTCCAGTTTAACAGTATTTTTGAAACATATTCAGTTCCCGGGCAGTCAGGAACAAGTTGTCCAAAACATAGCTTCTGACTCCTCCATCTTATCCACTAAGAAAGTACATGCTGCATGTGATTTTCATTTGGATGTCATGACGTTGTGTGGACTTTAGTTTCCAAATCTGGTTAAATAATACATAGGTTATGTAACATAAGTACATAAGAAATAGGAGCAGGAGTAGGCCATACGGCCCCTCAAGCCTGCTCCGCCATTCAATAAGATCATGGCTGATCTTCAACCTCAACTCCACTTTCCTGCCCGATCGCCATATCCCTTCATTCGCTGAGTGTCCAAAAAGCTATCTATCTCAGCCTTGAATATACTCAACGACTCACCATCCACAGCCCTCTGGGGTAGAGAATTCCAAAGATTCACAACCCACTGAGTGAAGAAATTCCTCCTCATCTCAGTCCTAAATGGCCGACCTCTTATCTTGAGACTATGACCCCTAGTTCTAGACTCTCCAGCCAGGGGAAACATTCTCTCAGCATCCACCCTGTCAAGCCCTCTAAGAATTTTATACGTTACTAATCTTAATTACTTTAAGTTCCTCACTCTCATTAGCCCCTTGGTTCCCCACTATTTTTGGTATGCTTTTTGTGTCTTCTACTGTGAAGACAGTTAAAAAATATTTGTTTAGCGTCTCTCCCATTTCCTTATTCCCCATTATAATTTCTCCTGTCTCAGCCTCTAAGGGACCAACGTTTACTTTCGCTAATCTCTTCCTTTTTACATACTTGTAGAAGCTCTCATAATCTGTTTTTATATTTCTTGCTAGTTTACTCGCATATTCTATTTTCTCCCTCTTTATCAATTTCTTGGTCATCCTTTTCTGATTTCTAAAACCCTCCCAATCCTCTGGCTTACTATCCCTTTTGGCAACATTGTAAGCCTCTTCTTTTAATCTAATACTATCCTTAACTTCTATCTAGTTGGATCACTTTTCCTGTGGAGTTTTTATTCCTCAAGGGAATGTATATTCGTTGAGAATTATGATTTATTTCTTTAAATATTCACTATTGCTCATCTACTGTCATATCTTTTAATCTAATTTCCCAGTCTACCTTTGTCAACTCGTCCCTCATACCTATGTAATTGGCTTTGTTTAAATTTAAGACCCTAGTTTCGGACTTAACTACATCACTCTCAAACTCAATATGAAATTCTATCATATTATGATCACTCTGCCCCAGAGGATCCTTAACCATAAGATTACTAATTAACCCTGTGTCATTGCACAATACTAGATCTCAAATAATCTGTTCCCTAATTGATTCCTCAACATATTGTTCTAAAAAACTGCCTCAAATCCATTCCATGAACTCGTCCTCCAAACTATTTGGTTTGCCCAGTCTATATGAAGACTAAAGTCCCCCAGTTATTGCATTACCCTTGTTACCTGCTCCTCTAATTTCCTGATTAATACTCTGTCCAACACTATAACTACTATTAAGGGGTCTATAAACTACTCCCACCAATGTTTTCTGCCCCTTGTTATTTCTTAACTCCACCCAGACTGATTCTACATCCTGATTTTCTGATCTAAGATCCTTTCTCACTACTGCCTTTATCTCATCCTTTATTATCAGGGCTACAACCACCATCCCCACCCCCACCCTCCTCTTTTTCCATTCTGCCTATTTTATTCCCAACTTTGGTCACCCTGCAACCACATTTCAGTAATGGCGACTGGATCAGACCCATTTATCTCTATTTATGCCATTAATTCATCGATCATGTTACAAATGTTTCGTACATTCAGATAAAGCGCCTTTAATTTTAACTTTTTACTATTTTTCCCTGATGTGACCTTAGTCACTAATGTCCTATTACCTTTGTTAAACTCTCTGTCCCTTCCTGACACACTCTGCTTGTTTTTACCCAAATCACTACTCTGCTCTACAGCCTTAACTTTTCTCTTTAGACTTATAAATTTACCCCTACCTGAACCCTCTTATTAGTTTAAATCCCTATCTACTGCCCTAGTTATTCGATTCACCAGGACACTGGTCCCAGCCTGGTTTAAGTGGAGCCCGTCCCAATGGAACAGCTCCCTCTTTCCCCAGTACTGGGGCCAGTGCCCCATGAATGGAAACCCCTGTCTCCCACACCACTCTTTCAGCCACATATCTGACCATCTGATCTGTTTGTCCCAATGCCAATTTACACATGGCTCAGGTAGTAATCCAGAGATTATTACCTTGGAGGTTCTGCTTTTGAATTTAGACCCTGGCTCCTCAAACTCCCTCAGCAGAACCTCATTCCTAGTTCTACCAATGTCATTGGTTCCTGCATGGATCACGACAACTGGATCCTCCCCTTCCTGCTTCAAGTTCTTCTCCAACTGCGAGGAGATGTCCTTAACCCTGGCACTGGGCAGGCAACATGGCCATCAGGACTCCCGGTCGCAGAGAACAGTATCTATCCCCCTGACTATACCATCCCCGAACACCACCACCTTCCTTTTTACTCCCCCCACTTGAATGGCCTCCTGTACCATGGTGCTGTGGTCAGTTTGCCCATCCTCCCTGCAGTCTTTGTTCTCATCCACACAGGTATCAAGTACCTCGTACCTGTTGGACACAGTCAAAGGCTGAGTCTCCTCCATCACTGCATCTGGGGTCCCCTTACCTCCCTGACTCTCAGTCACATCCTCCTGTCCCTGATCACTAACCAAATCTAAACCACTACCTATTCTAAGGGGTGTGACTTCCTCCTGGCTCAAAGTCTCCAGATAACTCTCCCCTCCCTGATGCATTGCAATGTCTACAGCTCGGACTCCAGCTCAACAGCTCTGAGCCGAAGTTCCTCGAGTTACAGACACTTACTGCAGATGT